>NC_053499.1:164094676-164250455 GCF_905171775.1 Rana temporaria | reverse complement strand
CCGTCTCCCACCCCCCGTTTTCCCCCCGTCTCCCACCCCCCCCCGTCTCCCTCCTGCCCGTCTCCCACCCCCCCGTCTCCCACCCGTCTCCCACCCCCCGTCTCCTGCCCGTCTTCTGCCCCCCCCGTCTCCCCCCCCCCCCCGTCTCCCGCCCGTCTCCCCCGACCCCACCCGTCTCCCACCCCCCGTCTCCTGCCCGTCTTCCGCCCCCCCCTGTCTCCCACCCGTCTCCCCCCGTCTCCCACCCCCCGTCTCCCCCCCGTCTCCCACCCCCCCCCCGTCTCCCGCCCGTCTCCCTCCTGCCCGTCTCCCACCCCCCCCGTCTCCCCCCCGTCTCCCACCCCCCCGTCTCCCACCCCCCGTTTTCCCCCCGTCTCCCACCCCCCCCGTCTCCCTCCTGCCCGTCTCCCACCCCCCCGTCTCCCGCCCATCTCCCACCCCCCGTCTCCCGCCCGTCTACCACCCCCCCCCCCCGTCTCCTGCTCATCTCCCACCCGTCGTCTCCCGGAGTCCGGGGCCCGTCTCCCACCCGTCGTCTCCCGGAGTCCGGGGCCCGTCTCCCACCCGTCGTCTCCCGGAGTCCGGGGCCCGTCTCCCACCCGTCGTCTCCCGGAGTCCGGGGCCCGTCTCCCACCCGTCGTCTCCCGGAGTCCGGGGGCCCGTCGTCTCCCGGAGTCCGGGGGCCCGTCGTCTCCCGGAGTCCGGGGGCCCGTCGTCTCCCGGAGTCCGGGGGCCCGTCGTCTCCCGGGGGCCCGTCGTCTCCCGGAGTCCGGGGGCCCGTCGTCTCCCGGAGTCCGGGGGCCCGTCGTCTCCCGGAGTCCGGGGGCCCGTCGTCTCCCGGAGTCCGGGGGCCCGTCGTCTCCCGGAGTCCGGGGGCCCGTCGTCTCCCGGAGTCCGGGGGCCCGTCTCCCACCCGTCATCTCCCTTAGTCCGGGGCCCGTCATCTCCCGGAGTCCGGGGACCGTTCCAGGTTCTCATCGCTGTACCCTAAAAAATCGATCGTTCTGTGTCGATTCCACTGCAATTATTACTGAAGGCAAAACATTCTCTTTTTGGGGGGTTATAACCCCTGCCAGTTTTTATTTTTCACTTTCTGTCCCAAAGCCAAACAGGAAATTCCTCCAAAGTGATGAAAGATTTTGCCTCCATTCCTATTCTGGGGTAACCCAAAATTTGGGATTGTCTTTGACTTTTAGTAATAAAGGGAAGTGGGGCAAATAGAGAGGGTGACTCTCCCTAATGGGGCACAGACAGCAGTAAAAACCCAACAGGGGGTCTATTCCATTCTATTCTATTGTTTTTGTCTAAAAAAATCTTTATACTTCAAATATTTATAGTCCAATTACATTTTTTATATAGAGTGGGGAAGGATTGGAACCCCTGGTGGGATTTTAGCCCCAGAAGCCCGGTTGGGTTTTTAGCCCCAGAAGCCCGGTTGGGTTTTTAGCCCCAGAAGCCCGGTTGGGTTTTTAGCCCCAGAAGCCCGGTTGGGTTTTTAGCCCCAGAAGCCCGGTTGGGTTTTTAGCCCCAGAAGCCCGGTTGGGTTTTTAGTCCCAGAAGCCCGGTTGGGTTTTTAGCCCCAGAAGCCCGGTTGGGTTTTTAGCCCCAGAAGCCCGGTTGGGTTTTTAGCCCCAGAAGCCCGGTTGGGTTTTTAGCCCCAGAAGCCCGGTTGGGTTTTTAGTCCCAGAAGCCCGGTTGGGTTCTGGACTCGAGTGATCTTCCCTCAGACATGGTGACGATGGCTCCACCACAGAGGAAGGAAGGGCTTTAGACACAGTGTAGTCTACAGTTGTGCCTCCATGTTCTGGCACAGAATGATCGATTCCTTTATGGAGATTGAATTGTACGATCCCCAAAACCAGATCTTTGGCCCCCCCCCGATCGAAGAGATCAGATTTGACTTTTGTGAGTCGATCCGCCAAGAAGAGATCTTCTATTTTCTGTACTTGTTGGTTCTGATCCACTCCGTTCTGAACGCATGGCTCGGCCTCTCTATAGAAATTGGATTCAACCAGTGGCGGCTGGTGCTCCAAATTTCTGAGGGGGGAGCAAACAAACTGAAAAAAAAAAGCAATTGCAGCCTCACTGTGCCCCATCAAATGTTGCTAGTGTGCCCCATCAAATGCCGCCAGTGTGCCCCATCAAACGCTGCCAGTGTGCCCCATCAAATGCCGCCAGTGTGCCCCATCAAATGCCGCCAGTGTGCCCCATCAAATGCCGCCAGTGTGCCCCATCAATTGCTGCCAGTGTGCCCCATCAAATGCCGCCAGTGTGCCCCATCAAATGTTGCTAGTGTGCCCCATCAAATGCCGCCAGTGTGCCCCATCAAACGCTGCCAGTGTGCCCCATCAAATGCCGCCAGTGTGCCCCATCAAATGCCGCCAGTGTGCCCCATCAAATGCCGCCAGTGTGCCCCATCAATTGCCGCCAGTGTGCCCCATCAAATGCCGCCAGTGTGCCCCATCAAATGCCGCCAGTGTGCCCCATCAAATGCCGCCAGTGTGCCCCATCAAATGCCGCCAGTGTGCCCCATCAAATGCCGCCAGTGTGCCCCATCAAATGCCGCCAGTGTGCCCCATCAAATGCTGCCAGTGTGCCCCATCAAATGCTGCCAGTGTGCCCCATCAAATGCTGCCAGTGTGCCCCATCAAATGCTGCCAGTGTGCCCCATGAATCGCTGCCAGTGTGCCCCATCAAACGCCGCCAGTGTGCCCCATCAAACGCCGCCAGTGTGCCCCAAACGCCGCCAGTGTGCCCCATCAAATGCCGCCAGTGTGCCCCATCAAACGCTGCCAGTGTGCCCCATCAAACGCCGCCAGTGTGCCCCATCAAATGCCGCCAGTGTGCCCCATCAAACGCCGCCAGTGTGCCCCATCAAATGCCGCCAGTGTGCCCCATCAAATGCCGCCAGTGTGCCCCCCGCCCGACACTTACCTGTCTCGGGTCAGCGCTGTTCTCCACACTCCCTCCGAGTCCTCGATATCTTCTCCCGTCCTCTTCTGCTATGATTGGATGCCTGATAGGTGTCCAATCGCAGCGCCTGTCGCTTCAGCCAATCAGGTGACAGGTAACCAGACCCAATGCACCTGATTGGCTGAGAAGGGGGTCAGTGTTAGGGAGGCGATTTACTCGATTCCCTAACGCAACCCACTAAGTAAACAGAGAACGCACAACATGGCGCCCGCCGATGGCCCTAATCTGGCACTTCCAAAAACACCCCGCCGCTGTAATTCAGATGCCTGGCGCCCGACAAGGGGCGTGACTCCTGAATAGGGGGCGGCAGTGGCGACAATAGATAAATTCATACAATGCATCAATCTATCTATTGGAGATTGACGGGTGCAGCAGAGAGGGGGCGGAGCTCCTGCACCCTTTATGGACGCACCGCCACTGGGTTCAACAAATGAAATAGAAGACGTGGGTCACCTTGTAACACTAGACAGTGATTGGCTGGGAACTTCCATCCCGGACAATCTCTCCAGAGAAGGTTTCCTGAGAGGACATCACATCTCCATTCCACCATACATGGTCAGATCCGGCGTCCCGGGAAGAAATGGCCTCTGTGATTGTTCCATTGTCGCCGTCTGATACTCAACATTTCATTTTCTGACTTTTCTGTCCTTTTTGGATGAATTTGTGAAAGTCGTCCATTCAAAGTATTCTGGGAACCGACTGATTGCTGATCGAAACGTTTCCCAACAACGGACATTTCATTCCTTCGCTCTCCACTAATTACATTCACATGCAGACCACGCGAAGGAAGAGCGAAGCGAAGGAAGAGCGAGGAGAGCGAAGCGAAGAAAGAGCGAGGAGAGCGAAGGAAGAGCGAGGGGAGCGAATCAAAGGAAGAGCGCGAAGGAAGAGCGAGGGGAGCGAATCAAAGGAAGAGCGCGAAGGAAGAGCGAAGCGAAGGAAGAGCGAGGAGAGCGAAGCGAAGAAAGAGCGAGGAGAGCGAAGGAAAAGCGAAGGAAGAGCGAGGAGAGCGAATCGAAGGAAGAGCGCGAAGGAAGAGCGAGGGGAGCGAATCAAAGAAAGAGCGAGGAGAGCGAAGGAAGAGCGCGAAGGAAGAGCGAGGGGAGCGAATCGAAGGAAGAGCGAGTGGAGCGAATCGAAGGAAGAGCGCGAAGGAAGAGCGAAGCGAAGGAAGAGCGAGGAGAGCGAAGCGAAGGAAGAGCGCAAAGCGTAATTTTTCAGGTTCTGTTCAGAAAGTCAGACGAGGCAAAAAAATTATTGTGAGACGTGAGAGCGTGACATTGTTCCTGCCCTTCCCCCGAAACATTACAATGGAAAATGGAAGGCTTGTCATACAGCGGAGAAATGTCAACAAATATGGCGCTCCTCGCTCTCCTCCCTCGCTCGCTCTCCTTGTGCTGCTCTCCTCGGTCGCTCTCCTCGCTTGCTCGCTCCTCACTCTCCTCGCTCGCTCCTCACTCTCCTCTCTCTCCTCGTGCTCCTCGCTCTCCTCGCTTGCTCTCCTTTCTCGCTCTCCTTGCTCGCTCTCCTCCTCCCTCGCTCGCTCTCCTCGCTCGCTCCTCTCTCTCCTCGTGCTCCTCGCTCTGCTCGCTCGCTCTCCTCCCTCGCTCGCTCTCCTCACTCTCCTCTCTCTCCTCGTGCTCCTCGTTCTCCTCCCTCGCTCGCTCTCCTCGCTCGCTCCTCTCTCTCCTCGTGCTCCTCGCTCTGCTCGCTCGCTCTCCTCCCTCGCTCGCTCTCCTCCCTCGCTCGCTCTCCTCCCTCGCTCCTCACTCTCCTCTCTCTCCTCGTGCTCCTCGCTCGCTCTCCTCTCTCTCCTCGTGCTCCTCGCTCTCCTCCCTCGCTCCTCACTCTCCTCGTGCTCCTCGATATTCTCGCTCTCCTCGCCCTCCCATCACACTTCATACACTGTCAGAGGAGCGGTCCTGTCATCGGCTCACAGGCCTTCCTTTTATGTAAACCAATATGAATCTTTGGTCTGGTTTATACAATCGAATGTTTCCATCCCGGGAGCCGCGACTCTCCAATGTCTTCTGTTGGGTTTCATGCTAATTGATGGCAACACTTCTCAGAATACCAACCGTGGGCACCGAGACATCCGCCCATCCCCCACCAATACCCCGAACCCGGAGACATCCGACCCATCCCCCACTAATACCCCAAACCCGGAGACATCCGCCCATCCCCCACTAATACCCCAAACCCGGAGACATCCGCCCATCCCCCACTAATACCCCGAACCCGGAGACATCCGCCCATCCCCCACTAATACCCCGAACCCGGAGACATCCGCCCATCCCCCACCAATACCCCGAACCCGGAGACATCCGCCCATCCCCCACCAATACCCCGAACCCGGAGACATCCGCCCATCCCCCACTAATACCCCGAACCCGGAGACATCCGCCCATCCCCCACTAATACCCCGAACCCGGAGACATCCGCCCATCCCCCACCAATACCCCGAACCCGGAGACATCCGCCCATCCCCCACCAATACCCCGAACCCGGAGACATCCGCCCATCCCCCACCAATACCCCGAACCCGGAGACATCCGCCCATCCCCCACTAATACCCCGAACCCGGAGACATCCGCCCATCCCCCACTAATACCCCGAACCCGGAGACATCCGCCCATCCCCCACCAATACCCCGAACCCGGAGACATCCGCCCATCCCCCACCAATACCCCGAACCCGGAGACATCCGCCCATCCCCCACTAATACCCCGAACCCAGAGACATCCGCCCATCCCCCACTAATACCCCAAACCCGGAGACATCCGCCCATCCCCCACTAATACCCCGAACCCGGAGACATCCGCCCATCCCCCACTAATACCCCGAACCCGGAGACATCCGCCCATCCCCCACCAATACCCCGAACCCGGAGACATCCGCCCATCCCCCACTAATACCCCGAACCCGGAGACATCCGCCCATCCCCCACTAATACCCCGAACCCGGAGACATCCGCCCATCCCCCACCAATACCCCGAACCCGGAGACATCCGCCCATCCCCCACCAATACCCCGAACCCGGAGACATCCGCCCATCCCCCACTAATACCCCGAACCCAGAGACATCCGCCCATCCCCCACTAATACCCCAAACCCGGAGACATCCGCCCATCCCCCACTAATACCCCGAACCCGGAGACATCCGCCCATCCCCCACTAATACCCCGAACCCGGAGACATCCGCCCATCCCCCACCAATACCCCGAACCCGGAGACATCCGCCCATCCCCCACCAATACCCCGAACCCGGAGACATCCGCCCATCCCCCACCAATACCCCGAACCCGGAGACATCCGCCCATCCCCCACTAATACCCCGAACCCGGAGACATCCGCCCATCCCCCACCAATACCCCGAACCCGGAGACATCCGCCCATCCCCCACTAATACCCCGAACCCGGAGACATCCGCCCATCCCCCACCAATACCCCGAACCCGGAGACATCCGCCCATCCCCCACTAATACCCCCACCATGCCTTTGTAGATTGTAAGCTCTCAGGACCAGGGCCCTCTGATCCCTCTTGTATTGAATTGTATGTAACTGTCTACCCCCATCTTGTAAAGAGCTGTGCAAACTGTTGGTGTGATATAAATCCTATATAATAATAATAATAATAATAATAATATAAATCCTATATAATAATAATAATATAAATCCTATATAATAATAATATAAATCCTATATAATAATAATAATAATATAAATCCTATATAATAATAATAATATAAATCCTATATAATAATATCCACAAAAGTGCTGGTGACGCCCTAACTAAAATTAGCACCGCTCAAGAATAAACAATGAAGACAGTTGGCAGCCAAGTATATGTGAGTGTAAAACAGAAAGCAGCTGCCTAAAATACATAAAACATGAACACACAGTAATAATAAATAATATCCCAGAGTCAGTGTAATACTGTAGAAGCGCTGCTGTCAGACCCCCCGTGTGACGGACCTCCATGTGTGGTGCACATAGGACACAATAATGGTGCAGGGGAAACACCATGTAGTTGATCAAAACAGTTCGTAACCAACCAGTGCTCCTTTCCCCAGGGGGGTCATCACCGCGTGGGGGGGGTCATCACCGCGTGGGGGGGGTCATCACAGCGTGGGGGGGTCATCACTGCGTGGGGGGTCATCACCGCGTGGGGGGTCATCACCGCGTGGGGGGTCATCACCGCGTGGGGGGATGTTCTCACCAAAGTGTGATATTAATGGTGTGACGGTATTAGAATGATATCCCCGTCAAACATTCCCTTCTTCCCATAAAGAAAATCACCCCCAATATCCCACGAGGAGGAACATTCCTGGGATCGCCCCAATAATCCACACAGGAGCCCGAGCTTACTGCTGGAACAAGAGAGACTTTAATGGTACAACACCTAGCTTATATGTAGTTACAAACTGTTACAATGACAATCTCCGCCCCCCCCTCACACAGTGGGGGCTCCCATACAGATTATAGGCAGACACTTTGGAGCCGACCCTGAAGACACATTTCTTAAGGGTAAACACAGGTCTTCTTCACACACACAATAGATCAATTACCCTTTAGAATAGAGAGCTGGCTGGGGAAGGGACATTAACATTTCAACAGCCTGTTACACAGAGGAATGAGTCACACATGAAATCACCTTTTACCTCTAACACACACAGCATTACTAGCAGGGAGAATTAAACTGAAGCATATAGGAAAAAGTCCTTCACAAATGGCATGGGCCCATCATCTACATCTGCCATTAACATTGCACTCTCCACCACTTGCTCCTTTTCCCGCTGTCTTCTTCTTTTTTTGCGTCCTCCGTCCGGCCCTGCATCCTCTGGTTTTTTGTTCCTTTTTAGGCACCTAAAGCAAGTGGTGGAGAGTGCCTAATGGCAGATGTAGATGATGGTTCCATGCTGATTTAATATAAAACCTCCCTCCCAGACGAGGGGGATGGGTTGTGTATTGCTGTCTGGAGAAGATGTCATAGTGACAGAAGATCTTGCTGTCCAATAGAAATGTTCCCCCAGATGCAAGGTTTTTCCTCTGGAGGGTGTGACTTCTTTATCGAGTGGGAAGGAGTTTGAACTAAACTTACAAAATCACTTGTATCATGTGATAATCTCTTCATGAAACTTATGGTGGATATACAGAGGGGGAGGGGAAATACCGATCGTCTCCCCTGCAGATCGTTACATAGAAATGAAGGGTCTGTAATTCCTCTCATAGGTGTATTTTATATGATGGAGACAGAAGATCAACCAAAACTCCAGAGATCACATGATACAAATGTTATACATGGAGGAAAATAAGTATTTGACCCCCTTAGTAGTTGGGGGAGGTTCCTTAGTAGTTGGGGGAGGTTCCTTAGTAGTTGGGGGAGGTCCCTTAGTAGTTGGGTGAGGTTCCTTGGTAGTTGGGAGAGGTCCCTTAGTAGTTGGGGGAGGTCCCTTAGTAGTTGGGTGAGGTTCCTTAGTAGTTGGGGGAGGTCCCTTAGTAGTTGGGGGAGGTCCCTTAGTAGTTGGGGGAGGTCCCTTAGTAGTTGGGTGAGGTTCCTTGGTAGTTGGGGGAGGTTCCTTAGTAGTTGGGGGAGGTTCCTTAGTAGTTGGGGGAGGTCCCTTAGTAGTTGGGGGAGGTCCCTTGGTAGTTGGGGGAGGTCCCTTGGTAGTTGGGGAAGGTCCCTTGGTAGTTGGGGGAGGTCCCTTGGTAGTTGGGGGAGGTCCCTTAGTAGTTGGGAGAGGTCCCTTAGTAGTTGGGGGAGGTCCCTTAGTAGTTGGGTGAGGTTCCTTAGTAGTTGGGGGAGGTCCCTTAGTAGTTGGGGGAGGTCCCTTAGTAGTTGGGGGAGGTTCCTTGGTAGTTGGGGGAGGTTCCTTGGTAGTTGGGGGAGGTCCCTTGGTAGTTGGGGGAGGTCCCTTAGTAGCTGGGGGAGGTCCCTTGGTAGTTGGGGGAGGTTCCTTAGTAGTTGGGGGAGGTCCCTTGGTAGTTGGGGGGGGGGGGTTCCTTAGTAGTTGGGGGGGGTTCCCTTAGTAGTTGGGGGGGGTTCCTTAGTAGTTGGGGGAGGTCCCTTGGTAGTTGGGGGAGGTCCCTTGGTAGTTGGGGGAGGTCCCTTGGTAGTTGGGGGAGGTCCCTTGGTAGTTGGGGGAGGTCCCTTAGTAGCTGGGGGAGGTCCCTTGGTAGTTGGGGGAGGTCCCTTAGTAGCTGGGGGAGGTCCCTTGGTAGTTGGGGGAGGTTCCTTAGTAGTTGGGGGAGGTCCCTTGGTAGTTGGGGGGGGGGGGTTCCTTAGTAGTTGGGGGGGGTTCCCTTAGTAGTTGGGGAGGGGTTCCTTAGTAGTTGGGGGAGGTCCCTTGGTAGTTGGGGGAGGTCCCTTGTACATGTATGGGTGAATCTTCTTGTGAATATCGGTATATTTGTGACCCCGGCTTCTTCTTGCAGATTGTTCGGACTGAATGACATCGTTAATCACTCCAACTGCACGGGGAGCGTTGATGACCTCATTCTCAACCAAAGCCATGATTGGCCGGTTTATGTGAACCCGGGAATTCTGCTGCTGCTCTACTATGCGGTCATCTCCTTGTTGAAGCTGAAGACCCCCGGCGGTGTCCAGGTGAGTGATCCACATCCAGAGGATCCGCTGAGGCTCCATCTATAACACTTTCCCCTAGAAAGCCAATCTCAGCCGCCGATCTCCATGCCGATCTCCATGTCGATCTCCATCAATCCTCTAAGTACATAAAATGAGTTTCTTTATCTGTCACTTTGCTGTTCTGTCCGGACTTTTCTCCTACATTCCTCATTGGCTGGCCTGTATCCTCATTGGCTGGCCTGTATCCTCATTGGCTGGCCTGTATCCTCATTGGCTGGCCTGTATCCTCATTGGCTGGCCTGTATCATTGGCCGGCCTGTAGCCTCATTGGCTGGCCTGTATCATTGGCCGGCCTGTATCCTCATTGGCCGGCCTGTATCCTCATTGGCTGGCCTGTATCCTCATTGGCCGGCCTGTAGCCTCATTGGCCGGCCTGTAGCCTCATTGGCTGGCCTGTATCCTCATTGGCTGGCCTGTATCCTCATTGGCTGGCCTGTATCCTCATTGGCTGGCCTGTATCCTCATTGGCTGGCCTTTATCCTCATTGGCCGGCCTGTATCCTCATTGGCTGGCCTGTATCCTCATTGGCCGGCCTGTAGCCTCATTGGCCGGCCTGTAGCCTCATTGGCTGGCCTGTATCCTCATTGGCTGGCCTGTATCATTGGCTGGCCTGTAGCCTCATTGGCTGGCCTGTATCCTCATTGGCTGGCCTGTAGCCTCATTGGCTGGCCTGTATCCTCATTGGCTGGCCTGTATCATTGGCTGGCCTGTATCCTCATTGGCTGGCCTGTATCATTGGCTGGCCTGTATCCTCATTGGCTGGCCTGTATCCTCATTGGCTGGCCTGTATCATTGGCTGGCCTGTATCCTCATTGGCTGGCCTGTGTATCCTCATTGGCTGGCCTGTATCCTCATTGGCTGGCCTGTATCATTGGCTGGCCTGTATCCTCATTGGCTGGCCTGTATCCTCATTGGCTGGCCTGTATCATTGGCTGGCCTGTATCCTCATTGGCTGGCCTGTGTATCCTCATTGGCTGGCCTGTATCCTCATTGGCTGGCCTGTATCATTGGCTGGCCTGTATCCTCATTGGCTGGCCTGTATCCTCATTGGCTGGCCTGTATCCTCATTGGCTGGCCTTTATCCTCATTGGCTGGCCTGTATCCTCATTGGCCGGCCTGTAGCCTCATTGGCTGGCCTGTATCCTCATTGGCTGGGCTGTATCCTCATTGGCCGGCCTGTAGCCTCATTGGCTGGCCTGTAGCCTCATTGGCTGGCCTGTATCCTCATTGGCCGGCCTGTAGCCTCATTGGCTGGCCTGTAGCCTCATTGGCCGGCCTGTAGCCTCATTGGCTGGCCTGTATCCTCATTGGCTGGCCTGTATCATTGGCAGGCCTGTAGCCTCATTGGCTGGCCTGTATCCTCATTGGCTGGCCTGTATCATTGGCTGGCCTGTATCCTCATTGGCTGGCCTGTATCCTCATTGGCTGGCCTGTATCCTCATTGGCTGGCCTGTATCCTCATTGGCCGGCCTGTATCTGAGATCTTCCAAACTTCTTGTATCATCCTCATTGGTCAGAAATGTCCGCCTCCAGCCCCTCCTCCATGTTACTATTCCGCTGGGAGGGCTGGACTGGTGGGCGGATCTTGGCACTCAGAGGGGCAGATTCCCCAATAAAAGGGGGCGACTCACAGGAAGGTGACACCAGAGCCCCCATTTATCTTCCTAATTCCTGCTCTCTGTTTCTCAGGAGGGGGATGGTGTCCGGGCCGATCCGGGTGACACTCCTGCCGGGGACGACCTGGAACTGGTGGAGTCCTGGTCAAAGGAACGGTACAGCGCGGGGGAGGAGACCAAGGTGAGTGGCGGGACCTCCGATAGAATAAAGAGGGGTTATGACCCCCATGGGGGAGATTTGTCTTCACTTCCTGTCTCCCTGTGATAAAGAAATGATCCCGATTATCATATAAAAGTTCATCAATAATCCCCATTTGTGTCTCTGAGGACGTTTTATGATCACCTGATCGTCTATTCCGATCGTCTCCAACTCAGCAGTCCATTCCAATTGGTTCTGCTGACAAAGTCGTCTGCTATTGGCCAATCCTGTCTGTGCTTTCCACACGTGTGTCCCCCAGAGGAGGTCCCTACTTGTGTCCCCCAGAGAAGGTCCCTACTTGTGTCCCCCAGAGGAGGTCCCTACTTGTGTCCCCCAGAGAAGGTCTCTACTTGTGTCCCCCAGAGAAGGTCCCTACTTGTGTCCCCCAGAGAGAGTCCCTACTTGTGTCCCCCAGAGAGAGTCCCTACTTGTGTCCCCCAGAGAAGGTCCCTACTTGTGTCCCCCAGAGAGAGTCCCTACTTGTGTCCCCCAGAGAGAGTCCCTACTTGTGTCCCCCAGAGGAGGTCCCTACTTGTGTCCCCCAGAGGAGGTCCCTACTTGTGTCCCCCAGAGGAGGTCCCTACTTGTGTCCCCCAGAGAAGGTCCCTACTTGTGTCCCCCAGAGGAGGTCCCTACTTGTGTCCCCCAGAGAAGGTCCCTACTTGTGTCCCCCAGAGAAGGTCTCTACTTGTGTCCCCCAGAGAAGGTCTCTACTTGTGTCCCCCAGAGAAGGTCCCCACTTGTGTCCCCCAGAGGAGGTCCCTACTTGTGTCCCCCAGAGGAGGTCCCTACTTGTGTCCCCCAGAGGAGGTCCCTACTTGTGTCCCCCAGAGGAGGTCCCTACTTGTGTCCTCCAGAGAAGGTCTCTACTTGTGTCCCCCAGAGAAGGTCTCTACTTGTGTCCCCCAGAGAAGGTCTCTACTTGTGTCCCCCAGAGGAGGTCCCTACTTGTGTCCCCCAGAGAAGGTCCCTACTTGTGTCCCCCAGAGGAGGTCCCTACTTGTGTCCCCCAGAGAAGGTCCCTACTTGTGTCCCCCAGAGGAGGTCCCTACTTGTGTCCCCCAGAGACGGTCCCTGCTTGTGTCCCCCAGAGGAGGTCCCTACTTGTGTCCCCCAGAGACGGTCCCTACTTGTGTCCCCCAGAGAGAGTCCCTACTTGTGTCCCCCAGAGAGAGTCCTTACTTGTGTCCCCCAGAGACGGTCCCTACTTGTGTCCCCCAGAGACGGTCCCTACTTGTGTCCCCCAGAGGAGGTCCCTACTTGTGTCCCCCAGAGACGGTCCCTACTTGTGTCCCCCAGAGAGAGTCCCTACTTGTGTCCCCCAGAGGAGGTCCCTACTTGTGTATCTTTCTGGTCACCAGAAGAAAAGCCACCAAATTCCACAAGAAATGAAAGTGAGAGGAAATCCCTCCAACGTGGGGAATCCCCGGGTGTCCCCATTTCCCCTCTATTCCTATTCTGGGGACAATCCTAAATTTGGGGGGATTTTCTTTTACTTTCGGGGAGACCTGGCAGGGGGTCTCCTCCATCAGTTGTGCTTCAGATGTTTGAATTACTGATGTCTTCTCCTCCCTCTTTATCCCGCAGCCCATGTTGTCCAGCGGCAGTGAAGATCCTCAGGATTGTACCGTTCATGTCATCCGGCCGTCTTCCACCCCCCACCCCGGTACGAGGCTTTTCTTACATTCATAGGGGGCCGATCCTTCCCTAGTCATGTGGCCGACCCTTCCCTAGTCATGTGACCGATCCTTCCCTAGTCATGTGACTGACCCTTCCCTAGTCATGTGACCGATCCTTCCCTAGTCATGTGACCGACCCTTCCCTAGTCATGTGACCGATCCTTCCCTAGTCATGTGACCGATCCTTCCCTAGTCAAGTGACCGACCCTTCCCTAGTCATGTGACCGACCCTTCCCTAGTCATGTGACCGACCCTTCCCTAGTCATGTGACCGATCCTTCCCTAGTCATGTGACCGACCCTTCCCTAGTCATGTGACCGACCCTTCCCTAGTCATGTGACCGACCCTTCCCTAGTCATGTGACCGACCCTTCCCTAGTCATGTGACCGACCCTTCCCTAGTCATGTGACCGACCCTTCCCTAGTCATGTGACCGACCCTTCCCTAGTCATGTGACCGACCCTTCCCTAGTCATGTGACCGACCCTTCCCTAGTCATGTGACCGACCCTTCCCTAGTCATGTGACCGACCCTTCCCTCGTCATGTGACCGACCCTTCCCTCGTCATGTGACCGACCCTTCCCTAGTCATGTGACCGACCCTTCCCTAGTCATGTGACCGACCCTTCCCTAGTCATGTGAGCGACCCTTCCCTAGTCATGTGAGCGACCCTTCCCTAGTCATGTGACCGACCCTTCCCTAGTCATGTGACCGACCCTTCCCTAGTCATGTGACCGACCCTTCCCTAGTCATGTGAGCGATCCTTCCCTAGTCATGTGAGCGACCCTTCCCTAGTCATGTGACCGACCCTTCCCTAGTCATGTGACCGACCCTTCCCTAGTCATGTGACCGACCCTTCCCTAGTCATGTGACCGACCCTTCCCTAGTCATGTGACCGACCCTTCCCTCGTCATGTGACCGACCCTTCCCTAGTCATGTGACCGACCCTTCCCTAGTCATGTGACCGACCCTTCCCTAGTCATGTGACCGACCCTTCCCTAGTCATGTGACCGGCCCTTCCCTAGTCATGTGACCGGCCCTTCCCTAGTCATGTGACCGACCCTTCCCTAGTCATGTGACCGGCCCTTCCCTAGTCATGTGACCGGCCCTTCCCTAGTCATGTGACCGGCCCTTCCCTAGTCATGTGACCGACCCTTCCCTAGTCATGTGACCGACCCTTCCCTAGTCATGTGACCGATCCTTCCCTAGTCATGTGACCGGCCCTTCCCTAGTCATGTGACCGGCCCTTCCCTAGTCATGTGACCGACCCTTCCCTAGTCATGTGACCGGCCCTTCCCTAGTCATGTGACCGGCCCTTCCCTAGTCATGTGACCGACCCTTCCCTAGTCATGTGACCGACCCTTCCCTAGTCATGTGACCGACCCTTCCCTAGTCATGTGACCGACCCTTCCCTAGTCATGTGACCGACCCTTCCCTAGTCATGTGACCGACCCTTCCCTAGTCATGTGACCGGCCCTTCCCTAGTCATGTGACCGATCATTCCCTAGTCATGTGACCGATCCTTCCCTAGTCATGTGACCGGCCCTTCCCTAGTCATGTGACCGGCCCTTCCCTAGTCATGTGACCGGCCCTTCCCTAGTCATGTGACCGACCCTTCCCTAGTCATGTGACCGACCCTTCCCTAGTCATGTGACCGACCCTTCCCTAGTCATGTGACCGATCCTTCCCTAGTCATGTGACCGACCCTTCCCTCGTCATGTGACCGGCCCTTCCCTAGTCATGTGACCGACCCTTCCCTAGTCATGTGACCGACCCTTCCCTAGTCATGTGACCGACCCTTCCCTAGTCATGTGACCGACCCTTCCCTAGTCATGTGACCGATCCTTCCCTAGTCATGTGACCGATCCTTCCCTAGTCAAGTGACCGACCCTTCCCTAGTCATGTGACCGACCCTTCCCTAGTCATGTGACCGACCCTTCCCTAGTCATGTGACCGATCATTCCCTAGTCATGTGACCGATCCTTCCCTAGTCATGTGACCGACCCTTCCCTAGTCATGTGACCGACCCTTCCCTAGTCATGTGACCGACCCTTCCCTAGTCATGTGACCGACCCTTCCCTAGTCATGTGACCGACCCTTCCCTAGTCATGTGACCGACCCTTCCCTAGTCATGTGACCGACCCTTCCCTAGTCATGTGACCGACCCTTCCCTAGTCATGTGACCGACCCTTCCCTAGTCATGTGACCGACCCTTCCTTAATCATGTGACCGATCCTTCCCTAGTCATGTGACCGACCCTTCCCTAGTTATGTGACCGACCCTTCCCTAGTCATGTGACCGACCCTTCCCTAGTCATGTGACCGACCCTTCCCTAGTCATGTGACCGACCCTTCCCTAGTCATGTGACCGACCCTTCCCTAGTCATGTGACCGACCCTTCCCTAGTCATGTGACCGACCCTTCCCTAGTCATGTGACCGACCCTTCCCTAGTCATGTGACCGACCCTTCCCTAGTCATGTGACCGGCCCTTCCCTAGTCATGTGACCGGCCCTTCCCTAGTCATGTGACCGGCCCTTCCCTAGTCATGTGACCGGCCCTTCCCTAGTCATGTGACCGGCCCTTCCCTAGTCATGTGACCGACCCTTCCCTAGTCATGTGACCGACCCTTCCCTAGTCATGTGACCGATCACAAACCTTTCCATTATAATGGAGGGAAATACATACCGAGTGTCTCCTAGAGGCACCACACTGATGGGGAGATTTCCCCTTGTTTCCTGTACAAGTAATGGGGGGTGAAGTGATCATCCCACCTCTAGGTCATAGGTCGTGTCCCCGAGGGGTCCAGGGATGTGACGTCACGCGGGGGGGGGGGGGGGGGGGAAGTTGTCCAGGGATGTGACGTCACGCGGGGGGGGTGGAAGTTGTCCAGGGATGTGACGTCACGCGGGGGGGGGGGGGGGTTCCAGGGATGTGACGTCACGCGGGGGGGGGTCCAGGGATGTGACGTCACGCGGGGGGGGTCCAGGGATGTGACGTCACGGGGGGGGGGGTCCAGGGATGTGACGTCACGGGGGGGGGGGGCCAGGGATGTGACGTCACGCGGGGGGGGTCCAGGGATGTGACGTCACGCGGGGGGGGTCCAGGGATGTGACGTCACGCGGGGGGTGTCCAGGGATGTGACGTCATGCGGGAGGTCCGGCTGTAACCGGCTCAGCGGGTCTCTTGTGTCCCGAGAGGAGGATCTGAAATTGGAGTTCAAAGAGAATCCAAACCACAAAACGTTTGTCTTTCATCTGCTGAGCCTTTTCTCTGCACCCGGAGTACACCTGTGTCTATGAAGATCCGTGTGCATTCCTCCGGGGGGGGGATAGGGCACGGGGGGGGGGCACGAGGGGGGAGGGGAGGGCAAATTAAAGACAAACGTCTCCTTACTGTAAAATGATGAAAAGGGCAAAATATTCCACCTCCTTCCTGAAGACGATCGATTCCTTGTAGAGAAATGTGGAAGCCGATCCCCTGAACATCCAGGAATGCAGAGTCTTGGGTTACAGACAGCCAGGCGGGTGGTATTTTCTGATGGAGAGTTCTGTGATCGGAAGACGGAAGAACCGGCAGATTTACATTTCTGTCTCTTCTGTGTATAAAAAATGATAAACTCCATTGGATAACCTGTGTTAGTCATGGACCTCTC
Organism: Rana temporaria; assembly: GCF_905171775.1. Taxonomy (NCBI): domain Eukaryota; kingdom Metazoa; phylum Chordata; class Amphibia; order Anura; family Ranidae; genus Rana; species Rana temporaria. Next base: position 164,233,694 of record NC_053499.1, on the reverse strand, counting down.
CCCTCACCCACCCATCACTCTCCCCTCACCCACCCGTCACTCTCCCCTCACCCACCCCTTACCCACCCGACACCCACCCCTCACCCACCCGTCACCCACCCCTCACCCACCCGTCACTCTCCCCTCACCCACCCGTCACTCTCCCCTCACCCACCCCTTACCCACCCGACACCCACCCCTCACCCACCCCTCACCCACCCGTCACTCTCCCCTCACCCACCCATCACTCACCCCTCACCCACCCGTCACTCTCCCCTCACCCACCCCTTACCCACCCAACACCCACCCCTCACTCACCCCTCACTCACCCGTCACTCTCCCCTCACCCACCCCTTACCCACCCGTCACCCACCCCTCACCCACCCGTCACTCACCCCTCACCCACCCGTCACTCTCCCCTCACCCACCCCTTACCCACCCGACACCCACCCCTCACTCACCCCTCACTCACCCGTCACTCTCCCCTCACCCACCCCTTACCCACCCGTCACCCACCCCTCACCCACCCGTCACTCACCCCTCACCCACCCGTCACTCTCCCCTCACCCACCCGTCACCCACCCCTCACCCACCCGTCACCCACCCCTCACCCACCCGTCACTCTCCCCTCACCCACCCGTCACTCTCCCCTCACCCACCCGTCACTCTCCCCTCACCCACCCGACACTCTCCCCTCACTCACCCCTCACCCACCCATCACTCTCCCCTCACCCACCCGTCACTCTCCCCTCACCCACCCGTCACTCTCCCCTCACCCACCCGTCACTCTCCCCTCACTCACCCCTCACCCACCCGACACCCACCCGTCACCCACCCCTCACCCACCCCTCACCCACCCGTCACCCACCCCTCACCCACCCGTCACTCTCCCCTCACCCGTCACTCTCCCCTCACCCACCCATCACTCACCCGTCACTCACCCCTCACCCACCCGACACTCACCCCTCACCCACCCATCACTCACCCCTCACCCACCCGACACCCACCCCTCACCCACCCCTCACCCACCCCTCACCCACCCGTCACTCTCCCCTCACCCGTCACTCTCCCCTCACCCACCCATCACTCACCCGTCACTCACCCCTCACCCACCCGTCACTCTCCCCTCACCCACCCCTCACCCACCCCTCACCCACCCGTCACCCACCCGTCACTCTCCCCTCACCCACCCGACACTCACCCCTCACCCACCCGACACTCACCCCTCACTCACCCGTCACCCACCCCTCACCCACCCGACACCCACCCCTCACCCCCCCCCCCCCCCCCCCCCCCCCCCCCCCCCCCCCCCCCCCCCCCCCCCCCCCCCCCCCCTCCCCCCCCCCCCCCCCCCCCCCCCCCCCCCTCCCCCCCCCCCCCCCCCCCCCCCCCCCCCCCCCCCCCCCCCCCCCCCCCTCCCCCCCCCCCCCCCCCCCCCCCCCCCCCCCCCCCCCACCCCCCCCCCCCCCCCCCCCCCCCCCCCCCCCCCCCCCCCCCCCCCCCCCCCCCCCCCCCCCCCCCCCCCCCCCCCTCCCCCCCCCCCCCCCCCCCCCCCCACCCCCCCCCCCCCCCCCCCCCCCCCCCCCCCCCCCCCCCCCCCCCCCCCCCCCCCCCCCCCCCCCCCCCCCCCCCCCCCCCCCCCCCCCCCCCCCCCCCCCCCCCCCCCCCCCCCCCCCCCACCCCCCCCCCCCCCCCCCCCCCCCCCCCCCCCCCCCCCCCCCCCCCCCCCCCCCCCCCCCCCCCCCCCCCCCCCCCCCCCCCCCCCCCCCCCCCCCCCCCCCCCCCCCCCCCCCCCCCCCCCCCCCCCCCCCCCCCCCCCCCCCCCCCCCCCCCCCCCCCCCCCCCCCCCCCCCCCCCACCCCCCCCCCCCCCCCCCCCCCCCCCCCCCCCCCACCCCCCCCCCCCCCCCCCCCCCCCCCCCCCCCCCCCCCCCCCCCCCCCCCCCCCCCCCCCCCCCCCCCCCCCCCCCCCCCCCCCCCCCCCCCCCCCCCCCCCCCCCCCCCCCCCCCCCCCCCCCCCCCCCCCCCCCCTCCCCCCCCCCCCCCCCCCCCCACCCCCCCCCCCCCCCCCCCCCCCCCCCCCCCCCCCCCCCCCCCACCCCCCCCCCCCCCCCCCCCCCCCCCCCCCCCCCCCCCCCCCACCCCTCACCCACCCGTCACTCTCCCCTCACCCACCCGACACCCACCCCTCACTCACCCCTCACCCACCCGTCACTCTCGCCTCACCCACCCGTCACTCTCCCCTCACCCACCCGTCACTCTCCCCTCACCCACCCGTCACTCACCCCTCACCCACCCGTCACTCTCCCCTCACCCACCCGTCACTCTCCCCTCACCCACCCGACACTCACCCCTCACCCACCCGTCACCCACCCCTCACCCACCCGACACCCACCCGTCACTCTCCCCTCACCCACCCCTCACTCACCCCTCACCCACCCGTCACCCACCCGTCACTCTCCCCTCACCCACCCGACACCCACCCGTCACTCTCCCCTCACCCACCCATCACTCACCCCTCACCCACCCGTCACTCTCCCCTCACCCACCCCTCTCCCACCCGACACCCACCCGTCACTCACCCACCCGACACCCACCCCTCACCCACCCGTCACTCACCCGTCAGATCCTCGTATTCATTATGCATTAGGCCCCAGATCCTCATATTCATTCTGCATTAGACTCCAGATCCTTCTATTCATTCTGCATTAGGCTCCAGATCCTCGTATTCATTCTGCATTAGACTCCAGATCCTCGTATTCATTATGCATTAGGCCCCAGATCCTCATATTCATTCTGCATTAGGCTCCAGATCCTCATATTCATTCTGCATTAGGCTCCAGATCCTCATATTCATTCTGCATTAGGCTCCAGATCCTCATATTCATTCTGCATTAGGCCCCAGATCCTCATATTCATTCTGCATTAGGCCCCAGATCCTCATATTCATTCTGCATTAGGCCCCAGATCCTCATATTCATTCTGCATTAGGCTCCAGATCCTCATATTCATTCTGCATTAGGCCCCAGATCCTCATATTCATTCTGCATTAGGCTCCAGATCCTCATATTCATTCTGCATTAGGCTCCAGATCCTCATATTCATTCTGCATTAGGCTCCAGATCCTCATATTCATTCTGCATTAGGCTCCAGATCCTCATATTCATTCTGCATTAGGCTCCAGATCCTCATATTCATTCTGCATTAGGCCCCAGATCCTCATATTCATTCTGCATTAGGCTCCAGATCCTTCTATTCATTCTGCATTAGACTCCAGATCCTCGTATTCATTCTGCATTAGGCTCCAGATCCTCGTATTCATTCTGCATTAGACTCCAGATCCTCATATTCATTCTGCATTAGGCTCCAGATCCTTCTATTCATTCTGCATTAGACTCCAGATCCTCGTATTCATTCTGCATTAGGCCCCAGATCCTCATATTCATTCTGCATTAGGCTCCAGATCCTCGTATTCATTCTGCATTAGGCCCCAGATCCTCATATTCATTCTGCATTAGGCTCCAGATCCTTCTATTCATTCTGCATTAGGCTCCAGATCCTCGTATTCATTCTGCACCCCTCACCCACCCGTCACCCACCCGTCACTCTCCCCTCACCCACCCGACACTCACCCCTCACTCACCCGTCACCCACCCCTCACCCACCCGACACCCACCCCTCACCCACCCGTCACTCTCCCCTCACCCACCCGTCACTCTCCCCTCACCCACCCCTCACTCACCCGTCACCCACCCGTCACTCTCCCCTCACCCACCCGACACCCACCCGTCACTCTCCCCTCACCCACCCATCACTCACCCCTCACCCACCCGTCACTCTCCCCTCACCCACCCCTCACCCACCCCTCACTCACCCGTCACTCTCCCCTCACCTACCCGACACCCACCCCTCACCCACCCGACACCCACCCCTCACCCACCCGTCACTCTCCCCTCACCCACCCGACACTCACCCCTCACCCACCCGACACTCACCCCTCACTCACCCGTCACCCACCCCTCACCCACCCGTCACCCACCCCTCACCCACCCGACACCCACCCCTCACCCACCCGTCACTCTCCCCTCACCCACCCCTCACTCACCCCTCACCCACCCATCACCCACCCGTCACTCTCCCCTCACCCACCCCTCACCCACCCGACACTCACCCCTCACCCACCCGTCACTCTCCCCTCACCCACCCGTCACTCTCCCCTCACCCACCCCTCACCCACCCGACACCCACCCGTCACCCACCCCTCACCCACCCGACACCCACCCCTCACTCACCCGTCACTCACCCCTCACCCACCCGACACTCACCCCTCACCCACCCCTCACTCACCCCTCACCCACCCGACACTCACCCCTCACCCACCCGTCACTCTCCCCTCACCCACCCGACACCCACCCCTCACTCACCCCTCACCCACCCGACACTCACCCCTCACCCACCCGTCACTCTCCCCTCACCCACCCGTCACTCTCCCCTCACCCACCCGTCACTCTCCCCTCACCCACCCCTCACCCACCCGACACCCACCCCTCACTCACCCGTCACTCACCCCTCACCCACCCGTCACTCTCCCCTCACCCACCCGTCACTCTCCCCTCACCCACCCGTCACCCACCCCTCACCCACCCGACACCCACCCGTCACTCACCCCTCACCCACCCGTCACTCTCCCCTCACCCACCCGTCACCCACCCCTCACCCACCCGACACTCACCCCTCACCCACCCCTCACCCACCCGTCACCCAGCCCTCACCCACCCGACACTCACCCCTCACCCACCCGTCACCCAGCCCTCACCCACCCCTCACCCACCCGTCACCCAGCCCTCTCCCACCCCTCACCCACCCCTCTCCCACCCGACACCCACCCGTCACTCACCCCTCACTCACCCACCCCTCACCCACCCGACACCCACCCGTCACTCACCCCTCACCCACCCGACACCCACCCCTCACCCACCCGTCACCCACCCGTCACTCACCCGTCACCCACCCGTCAGATCCTCGTATTCATTCTGCATTAGACTACAGATCCTCGTATTCATTCTGCATTAGGCCCCAGATCCTCGTATTCATTCTGCATTAGGCTCCAGATCCTCGTATTCATTCTGCATTAGGCTCCAGATCCTCATATTCATTCTGCATTAGACTCCAGATCCTCGTATTCATTCTGCATTAGGCTCCAGATCCTCATATTCATTCTGCATTAGGCTCCAGATCCTCATATTCATTCTGCATTAGGCTCCAGATCCTCATATTCATTCTGCATTAGGCCCCAGATCCTCGTATTCATTCTGCATTAGGCCCCAGATCCTCATATTCATTCTGCATTAGACTCCAGATCCTCATATTCATTCTGCATTAGGCCCCAGATCCTCATATTCATTCTGCATTAGGCCCCAGATCCTCATATTCATTCTGCATTAGGCCCCAGATCCTCATATTCATTCTGCATTAGGCTCCAGATCCTCATATTCATTCTGCATTAGGCCCCAGATCCTCGTATTCATTCTGCATTAGGCCCCAGATCCTCGTATTCATTCTGCATTAGGCTCCAGATCCTCGTATTCATTCTGCATTAGGCTCCAGATCCTCGTATTCATTCTGCATTAGGCTCCAGATCCTCGTATTTATTCTGCATTAGGCCCCAGATCCTCATATTCATTCTGCATTAGACTCCAGATCCTCGTATTCATTCTGCATTAGGCCCCAGATCCTCGTATTCATTCTGCATTAGGCTCCAGATCCTCGTATTCATTCTGCATTAGGCCCCAGATCCTCGTATTCATTCTGCATTAGGCCCCAGATCCTTCTATTCATTCTGCATTAGGCCCCAAAACCTCGTATTCATTCTGCATTAGGCTCCAGATCCTCATATTCATTCTGCATTAGGCCCCAGATCCTCGTATTCATTATGCATTAGGCTCCAGATCCTCGTATTCATTATGCATTAGGCTCCAGATCCTCGTATTCATTCTGCATTAGGCTCCAGATCCTAGTATTTATTCTGCATTAGGCTCCAGATCCTCGTATTCATTCTGCATTAGACTCCAGATCCTCGTATTCATTCTGCATTAGGCCCCAGATCCTTGTATTCATTATGCATTAGGCTCCAGATCCTCGTATTCATTCTGCATTAGGCTCCAGATCCTCGTATTCATTCTGCATTAGGCTCCAGATCCTCGTATTCATTCTGCATTAGGCCCCAAAACCTCGTATTCATTCTGCATTAGGCCCCAGATCCTCGTATTCATTATGCATTAGGCTCCAGATCCTCGTATTCATTCTGCATTAGGCTCCAGATCCTCGTATTCATTCTGCATTAGGCTCCAGATCCTCGTATTCATTCTGCATTAGGCCCCAGATCCTCATATTCATTCTGCATTAGGCTCCAGATCCTCGTATTCATTCTGCATTAGGCCCCAAAACCTCGTATTCATTCTGCATTAGGCTCCAGATCCTCATATTCATTCTGCATTAGGCCCCAGATCCTCGTATTCATTCTGCATTAGGCCCCAGATCCTCGTATTCATTCTGCATTAGGCTCCAGATCCTCGTATTCATTCTGCATTAGGCTCCAGATCCTCGTATTCATTCTGCATTAGGCTCCAGATCCTCGTATTTATTCTGCATTAGGCCCCAGATCCTCATATTCATTCTGCATTAGACTCCAGATCCTCGTATTCATTCTGCATTAGGCCCCAGATCCTCGTATTCATTCTGCATTAGGCTCCAGATCCTCGTATTCATTCTGCATTAGGCCCCAGATCCTCGTATTCATTCTGCATTAGGCCCCAGATCCTTCTATTCATTCTGCATTAGGCCCCAAAACCTCGTATTCATTCTGCATTAGGCTCCAGATCCTCATATTCATTCTGCATTAGGCCCCAGATCCTCGTATTCATTATGCATTAGGCTCCAGATCCTCGTATTCATTATGCATTAGGCTCCAGATCCTCGTATTCATTCTGCATTAGGCTCCAGATCCTCGTATTCATTCTGCATTAGGCTCCAGATCCTCGTATTCATTCTGCATTAGGCCCCAGATCCTCGTATTCATTCTGCATTAGGCCCCAGATCCTCGTATTCATTCTGCATTAGACTCCAGATCCTCGTATTCATTCTGCATTAGGCCCCAGATCCTTGTATTCATTATGCATTAGGCTCCAGATCCTCGTATTCATTCTGCATTAGGCTCCAGATCCTAGTATTTATTCTGCATTAGGCTCCAGATCCTCGTATTCATTCTGCATTAGACTCCAGATCCTCGTATTCATTCTGCATTAGGCCCCAGATCCTTGTATTCATTATGCATTAGGCTCCAGATCCTCGTATTCATTCTGCATTAGGCTCCAGATCCTCGTATTCATTCTGCATTAGGCTCCAGATCCTCGTATTCATTCTGCATTAGGCCCCAAAACCTCGTATTCATTCTGCATTAGGCCCCAGATCCTCGTATTCATTATGCATTAGGCTCCAGATCCTCGTATTCATTCTGCATTAGGCTCCAGATCCTCGTATTCATTCTGCATTAGGCTCCAGATCCTCGTATTCATTCTGCATTAGGCCCCAGATCCTCATATTCATTCTGCATTAGGCTCCAGATCCTCGTATTCATTCTGCATTAGGCCCCAAAACCTCGTATTCATTCTGCATTAGGCTCCAGATCCTCGTATTCATTCTGCATTAGGCTCCAGATCCTCGTATTCATTCTGCATTAGTTGGTTCAACCAAAAAACGGCAGAGAATCCCATTAATGATGTTTTCTTTGAACAGATGAAAAACCCAAAACATCAAAAGAGCAATCGCCGCTCCCCCTGCTGGCCAACGTCATCCTGAACCAGAGCTACATCTGTGCGCTCATCGCCATGATGGTAAGTCCTATCTGTGCTCATCGCCATGATGGTAAGTCCTATCTGTGCTCCTCGCCATGATGGTAAGTCCTATCTGTGCTCATCACCATGATGGTAAGTCCTATCTGTGCTCCTCGCCATGATGGTAAGTCCTATCTGTGCTCCTTGCCATGATGGTAAGTCCTATCTGTGCTCCTCGCCATGATGGTAAGTCCTATCTGTTCTCCTCGCCATGATGGTAAGTCCTATCTGTGCTCCTCGCCATGATGGTAAGTCCTATCTGTGCTCCTCGCCATGATGGTAAGTCCTATCTGTGCTCCTCGCCATGATGAGACTTATCATCATGGTGAAGGGGGGGGGTGGGGGGTGTCAGAGCGGGGTGGGGGGTGTCAGAGCGGGGTGAGGGGTGTCAGAGCGGGGTGAGGGGTGTCAGAGCGGGGTGGGGGGTGTCAGAGCGGGGTGGGGGGTGTCAGAGCGGGGTGGGGGATGTCAGAGCGGGGTGAGGGGTGTCAGAGCGGGGTGGGGGGTGTCAGAGCGGGGTGGGGGATGTCAGAGCGGGGTGGGGGGTGTCAGAGCGGGGTGGGGGGTGTCAGAGCGGGGTGGGGGATGTCAGAGCGGGGTGAGGGGTGTCAGAGCGGGGTGGGGGGTGTCAGAGCGGGGTGGGAGTGTCAGAGCGGGGTGGGGGGTGTCAGAGCGGGGTGGGAGTGTCAGAGCGGGGTGGGGGGTGTCAGAGCGGGGTGGGGGGTGTCAGAGCGGGGTGGAGTATGTCAGAGAGTGCTGTGCTCTATGGCCTCCGAGGAGAAGAGTGCTGTGCTCTATGGACTCCGAGGAGAAGAGTGCTGTGCTCTATGGACTCCAAGGAGAAGAGTGCTGTGCTCTATGGACTCCAAGGAGAGGAGAGTGCTGTGCTCTATGGACTCCGAGGAGAAGAGTGCTGTGCTCTATGGACTCCGAGGAGAAGAGTGCTGTGCTCTATGGACTCCGAGGAGAAGAGTGCTGTGCTCTATGGACTCCAAGGAGAAGAGTGCTGTGCTCTATGGACTCCGAGGAGAAGAGTGCTGTGCTCTATGGACTCCAAGGAGAGGAGAGTGCTGTGCTCTATGGACTCCGAGGAGAAGAGTGCTGTGCTCTATGGACTCCGAGGAGAAGAGTGCTGTGCTCTATGGACTCCGAGGAGAAGAGTGCTGTGCTCTATGGACTCCAAGGAGAGGAGAGTGCTGTGCTCTATGGACTCCGAGGAGAAGAGTGCTGTGCTCTATGGACTCCGAGGAGAAGAGTGCTGTGCTCTATGGACTCCGAGGAGAAGAGTGCTGTGCTCTATGGACTCCGAGGAGAGGAGAGTGCTGTGCTCTATGGACTCCGAGGAGAAGAGTGCTGTGCTCTATGGACTCCGAGGAGAAGAGTGCTGTGCTCTATGGACTCCGAGGAGAAGAGTGCTGTGCTCTATGGACTCCAAGGAGAGGAGAGTGCTGTGCTCTATGGACTCCGAGGAGAAGAGTGCTGTGCTCTATGGACTCCGAGGAGAAGAGTGCTGTGCTCTATGGACTCCGAGGAGAAGAGTGCTGTGCTCTATGGACTCCGAGGATTTGGTAAAATAAGGGAAGGGAGACGCTCATTTGCAGACTCCTCCCCCTAAAATAGACGAGGGGGAGGAGTCCATTGCATGCACTTTTCTGTGTGTAAAGGACAGCTTGAGCTATTGAGCTCTGTGAGCAGCAGGCTTTGTACAATAGAGCAGATGAGGAAAACCGCATGAAACTTTTCTTTCTGGAAATTCCCATCAAAGAAACAAAACGCAGGGAGATGCGGAATGCGTTTTACTGACCTGCGTTCCGTCCCGGGATTTCTGTATTTCCCACAGAAAATGGATCTTCTCTTCTGTCCTGCGCTGCGTATATTGTCCCCGTAATCCGTATTCTAGGAGGAGAGCCGACAATGTGCGTTTATAGAAATGTTTATCCCTCACAAGTTTCTCCACTCCGTCCGTCTTCTTCAGGCCAGATCCGAGATCCGCTCTTTGACAATTGTTAACATTAGAAGAGTTTAACTCCCCGCCGACAATTCACAGACCTGCGTCCTCGCCGACCTGCGTCCTCGCCGACCTGCGTCCTCCCCGACCTGCGTCCTCCCCGACCTGCGTCCTCCCCGACCTGCGTCCTCCCCGACCTGCGTCCTCCCCGACCTGCATCCTCCCCGACCTGCGTCCTCTCCGACCTGCGTCCTCCCCGACCTGCGTCTTCCCCGACCTGCGTCCTCCCCGACCTGCGTCCTCCCCAACCTGCGTCCTTCACCGACCTGCGTCCTCTCCGACCTGCGTCCTCCCCAACCTGCGTCCTCCCCGACCTGCATCTTCCCCGACCTGCATCCTCTCCGACCTGCGTCCTCTCCGACCTGCGTCCTCCCCGACCTGCGTCCTCTCCGACCTGCGTCCTCCCCGACCTGCATCCTCCCCGACCTGCGTCCTCCCCGACCTGCGTCCTCCCCAACCTGCGTCCTCCCCGACCTGCGTCTTCCCCGACCTGCGTCCTCTCCGACCTGCGTCCTCCCCAACCTGCGTCTTTGCCGACCTGCGTCCTCCCCGACCTGCGTCTTTGCCGACCTGCGTCCTCTCCGACCTGCGTCCTCCCCAACCTGCGTCCTTCCCGACCTGCGTCCTCTCCGACCTGCGTCCTCCCCAACCTGCGTCTTTGCCGACCTGCGTCCTCCCCGACCTGCGTCTTTGCCGACCTGCGTCCTCTCCGACCTGCGTCCTCCCCGACCTGCGTCCTCCCCGACCTGCGTCCTCCCCGACCTGCGTCCTCGCCGACCTGCGTCTTCGCCGACCTGCGTCCTCGCCGACCTGCGTCCTTCCCGACCTGCGTCCTCTCCGACCTGCGTCTTCCCCAACCTGCGTCCTCCCCGACCTGCGTCTTTGCCGACCTGTGTCCTCTCCGACCTGTGTCCTCACAGTCCTGCGTCCTCACAGTCCTGCGTCCTCACAGTCCTGCGTCCTCGTCGACCTGCGTCCTCGCCGACCTGCGTCTTCGCCGACCTGCGTCCTCGCCGACCTGCGTCTTCCCCAACCTGCGTCCTCGCCGACCTGCGTCCTCCCCGACCTGCGTCCTTGCCAACCTGCGTCCTCCCCGACCTGCGTCCTCTCCGACCTGCGTCCTCTCCGACCTGCGTCCTCTCCGACCTGCGTCCTCCCCGACCTGCGTCCTCTCCGACCTGCGTCCTCCCCGACCTGCGTCTTCCCCGACTTGCGTCCTCGCCGACCTGCGTCCTCCCCAACCTGCGTCCTTCCCGACCTGCGTCCTCCCCGACCTGCGTCCTCTCCGACCTGCGTCCTCTCCGACCTGCGTCCTCCCCGACCTGCGTCCTCTCCGACCTGCGTCCTCCCCGACCTGCGTCTTCCCCGACTTGCGTCCTCGCCGACCTGCGTCCTCGCCGACCTGCGTCCTCCCCGACCTGCGTCTTTGCCGACCTGCGTCCTCTCCGACCTGCGTCCTCGCCGACCTGCGTCTTCGCCGACCTGCGTCCTCGCCGACCTGCGTCCTCGCCGACCTGCATCCTCTCCGACCTGCGTCCTCCCCGACCTGCGTCCTCGCCGACCTGCATCCTCTCCGACCTGCGTCCTCTCCGACCTGCGTCCTCCCCGACCTGCGTCCTCTCCGACCTGCGTCCTCTCCGACCTGCATCTTCCCCGACCTGCGTCCTCCCCGACCTGCGTCCTCACGGTCCTGTGTCTTTACAGACCTGCATGTTCACCAACCTACGTCTTCATAGACCTGCGTCCTAGCCGACCTGCGTCCTCCCCGACCTGCTTCCAAATTGACCTGCATGTTCACCAACCTACGTCCTCACAGTCCTGCGTCCTCCCGGACCTGCGTCCTCCCCGACCTGCATCCTTGCAGATCTGCATACTCCCCAACCAGCTGAGCCCTCGCCGACCTGCGAAATTTTGGGTTCTATTAGCCTGCCAGGCTGTAGATGAAATATGTGAACTGGCCCTTTAAATTTTGAATAACTTTAGTAAATCTTTATTACTTCCAAGCCGATGAAACGCGTGGTGAAGTTTCTATAAAACGCTCGGAGGCCTCTTCTCATTTTTAAAGTTAATTGGCCTCTTTGCTGCGTTTATAACGCCGGGATGGAATATAAAACGTTGATTACCAGAATAGCTCTATAAATATATCGCCCCCCCGGGGACAGTTTGTGTCCCCCCCCCATTCATTGCACAGCAGCTGGTAGACCTATAGACCGGCTTGTTTGTGTACATTTTGGCATTGTCCCTGGAGAACCAGAGGCAATGTGGGGGGGGCATGTGTACAACTTCTTCTCCGGACCCCCCTTTTCCTGAATGACAAACATCTGCTCCATACAGCCGACCAATCAGAGGGCGGTCTGGCTATGACATCACTTGTCAGTCCTGTGGAATGTACGTGGTGTAGAAGGAGGTGTGAGCGCTTCACACAAGCGTGGCTCTGTCCTCTGATGGGGAAGAAACGTCTCATAACTTCTGTCTGTGGGACAACAGCTCCCCCCAGTGTCAGAGGACAGAATATCACGTCACACGCCATCAACACACCAAGGGGGTCAATGCTCTCGTATGACAGAGATCGGAGCCTCTACCGATCATTCTTTGTGGGCCTCTAGGGCCCGATCATCATTCTATACAGAGCCATTAATTCCCCTTTACACAACTCCCCCTCCCCCAACCGAACTACGAATCAAACTTCAGAAACCAAATTCATACAATAAAACTCCATCGGCATTTTAAAATAATGACAACAATGTATTCAGGTAAAGATAAATAATATATCAACTTTGACTTCATGTGAAAAATGAAAACGTTCGATCTTTATTCGATCAGTGCCTACGGATAAAGGGGATAAACCTGCATGAGGACACAAGAACATGTCACCGTTCAATCATTTATTTATCGATAGATTTATTGGCATACTATAAAATAAAGTAAGGACGCCCCCTTGGCATCAGAAGCTGGTATTGACCCCCTCCATGCGATATTCCTTAATGGGAAGGACGATGGATTTCCAATTTCAAAATCCCCAACAAATCTTCAATAGGATCCAAGGCAGGACTGTGACAGAGCGGCCCATAACCCTCCATTCCTTCTTCCTCGGCCCTTCCCTCTTCCTTGGCCCTCCCCTCTTCCTTGGCCCTCCCCTCTTCCTCGGCCCTCCCCTCTTCTTCGGCCTTTCCCTCTTCCTCTGCCCTTCCCTCTTCCTCGGCCCTCCCCTCTTCCTTGGCCCTCCCCTCTTCCTTGGCCCTCCCCTCTTCCTCGGCCCTTCCCTCTTCCTCAGCCCTTCCCTCTTCCTCGGCCCTCCCCTCTTCCTTGGCCCTCCCCTCTTCCTCGGCCCTCCCCTCTTCCTCGGCCCTTCCCTCTTCCTTGGCCCTTCTTCCTCGGCCCTCCCCTCTTCCTCTGCCCTCCCCTCTTCCTCGACCCTTCCCTCTTCCTCGGCCCTCCCCTCTTCCTCGGCCCTCCCCTCTTCCTCGGCCCTCCCCTCTTCCTCTGACCTTCCCTCTTCCTCAGCCCTCCCCTCTTCCTCAGCCCTTCCCTCTTCTTCGGCCCTCCCCTCTTCCTCGGCCCTTCCCTCTTCCTCGGCCCTCCCCTCTTCCTCGGCCCTTCCCTCTTCCTCGGCCCTCCCCTCTTCCTCTGACCTTCCCTCTTCCTCGGCCCTTCCCTCTTCCTCGGCCCTCCCCTCTTCCTCAGCCCTCCCCTCTTCCTCAGCCCTCCCCTCTTCCTCAGCCCTCCCCTCTTCCTCTGCCCTTCCCTCTTCCTCGGCCCTTCCCTCCTCTCCAGCCCTTCCCTCTTCCTTGGCCCTTCCCTCTTCCTCGGCCCTCTTCCTCGGCCCTCCCCTCTTCCTCGGCCCTTCCCTCTTCCTCGGCCCTCCCCTCTTCCTCTGACCTTCCCTCTTCCTCGGCCCTCCCCTCTTCCTCAGCCCTCCCCTCTTCCTCAGCCCTCCCCTCTTCCTCAGCCCTCCCCTCTTCCTCAGCCCTCCCCTCTTCCTCTGCCCTTCCCTCTTCCTCGGCCCTTCCCTCCTCTCCAGCCCTTCCCTCTTCCTTGGCCCTTCCCTCTTCCTCGGCCCTCCCCTCTTCCTCGGCCCTCCCCTCTTCCTCTGACCTTCCCTCTTCCTCGACCCTTCCCTCTTCCTCGACCCTTCCCTCTTCTCCAGCCCTTCTCTCTTCCTCTGCCCTTCCTTCTTCCTCGGCCCTTCCCTCTTCCTCGGCCCTTCCCTCTTCCTCGGCCCTTCCCTCTTTTCCAGCCCTTCCTTCTTCCTCGGCCCTTCCCTCTTCCTCGGCCCTTCCCTCTTCCTCGGCCCTTCCCTCTTCCTTTGCCCTTCCCTCTTCCTTTGCCCTTCCCTCTTTTCCAGCCCTTCCTTCTTCCTTGGCCCTTCCTTCTTCCTCGGCCCTTCCCTCTTCCTCGGCCCTTCCTTCTTCCTCGGCCCTTCCCTCTTCCTCGGCCCTTCCCTCTTTTCCAGCCCTTCCCTCTTCCTCGGCCCTTCCCTCTTTTCCAGCCCTTCCTTCTTCTTCGGCCCTTCCCTCTTCCTCGACCCTTCCCTCTTCTCCAGCCCTTCTCTCTTCCTCGGCCCTTCCTTCTTCCTCGGCCCTTCCTTCTTCCTCGGCCCTTCCCTCTTCCTCGGCCCTTCCCTCTTTTCCAGCCCTTCCCTCTTCCTCGGCCCTTCCCTCTTTTCCAGCCCTTCTCTCTTCCTCGGCCCTTCTCTCTTCCTCGGCCCTTCCTTCTTCCTCGGCCCTTCCTTCTTCCTCGGCCCTTCCTTCTTCCTCGGCCCTTCCCTCTTCCTCGGCCCTTCCCTCTTTTCCAGCCCTTCCCTCTTCCTCGGCCCTTCCCTCTTTTCCAGCCCTTCTCTCTTCCTCGGCCCTTCCCTCTTCCTCGGCCCTTCCCTCTTTTCCAGCCCTTCCCTCTTCCTCGGCCCTTCCCTCTTTTCCAGCCCTTCCCTCTTCTCCAGCCCTTCCTTCTTCCTCGGTCCTTCCCTCTTCCTCGGCCCTTCCCTCTTCTCCAGCCCTTCCCTCTTCCTCGGCCCTTCCCTCTTCCTGAGACTGAGGACCTTGCGGGCGCTGCAGTATTTCAATCCATGGTGGTGTATTGTGTCACCAATGGTTTGTTTGGTAACTGTGGTCCAAACTGCCTTGAGATCCTTCACAAGCTCCTCCCATGTAGTTCTGGGCAGATCCCTCCCTCCTGGGTTGGGAGACATGTCCCCAGATATGCTGCTGACTCCGAGGCAGCCGAGTAACAACTGCTGTCCATTCAAAAATGGCGCCATTACGTCCTTGACTCACCGCACATGCGCCCGTTTGGCCGAAAGTGGCTGAGCATGTACAAGCTTACCCGATCCCAGTAGGCTTGAAAATTGCGCATTCGCAGTTCCAATGTCGGCCAGCAGCCATATTTTTCACAGGCAGCCACGGTCTATTACGGGCAGCTCAAAAACTGATTAAAACTTCTGGGCTGCCGGTAAATTTACGGGCGGTTGGCACGCGGACAACTTGCTCTGCCTGGACATCTCCCTGGTAGACGAGGACTGGTCAGAATTGAGTGATACGTATAAAACCGCTGTTATTGCTTCCCGGGAGCGCGTCATACAGGTCAAAAAATTTCCATCAAACCCGCCTCACTCCAAATAGGCTACACGGGATGGGTCTCCTGCCCTCAGCTGCCCGTTTCCGCGGCTGTGGCCGGCAGGCCGAATTCTTACACTGCTTCTGGACATGCCCGGAAGTCCGGGACTTCTGGGAGGAAGGGGGTGCTTTCATCTCATCGGCGCTAGGGCCCCCCCAAACATAATCCACCCCAAGAACTGCCTATTTGGCATTTTTGGCGAATTACACCTATCATCACATGCCAAGAGACTCCTCCTCCGCATACTCTTCTTCTATGTTAGAAAAGCTATTTTACTGTCCTGAAGGGCGCATAGACCTCTCTGAGGTCCCTCTGGATAAAACGTATTAATGACGCTATGCCACTCTATAAACGTATTAATGACGCTATGCCACTCTATAAACGTATTAATGACGCTATGCCACTGTATAAACGTATTAATGACGCTATCCCACTGTATAAACGTATTAATGACGCTATCCCACTGTATAAACGTATTAATGACGCTATGCCACTCTATAAACGTATTAATGACGCTATGCCACTGTATAAACGTATTAATGACGCTATCCCACTGTATAAACGTATTAATGACGCTATCCCACTGTATAAACGTATTAATGACGCTATGCCACTGTATAAACGTATTAATGACGCTATGCCACTGTATAAACGTATTAATGACGCTATGCCACTGTATAAACGTATTAATGACGCTATCCCACTGTATAAACGTATTAATGACGCTATCCCACTGTATAAACGTATTAATGACGCTATCCCACCGTATAAACGTATTAATGACGCCATCCCACTGTATAAACGTATTAATGACGCTATCCCACTGTATAAACGTATTAATGACGCTATCCCACTGTATAAACGTATTAATGACGCTATCCCACTGTATAAACGTATTAATGACGCCATCCCACTGTATAAACGTATTAATGACGCTATCCCACTGTATAAACGTATTAATGACGCTATCCCACTGTATAAACGTATTAATGACGCTATGCCACTGTTAGGGCTACAGCAACTTATATGCGGGCCAACACATGCTTCAGGTCACACACTCGACCTAATTTTCAGACAAAATCTGAAAATAAGCATTTTAGAAAATGAACCATTGCCATGGACAGACCACCATGCAATTAATTTCATAATCTCCAAAATTCCCCCAGTGATAAAAGCACCCAAGCCGGTGACAATACACTGGGCTAGATCTCAGAAGAAGCTCCATTCGGAACTCTTCAAATCTACCTTGGGAAACAGAATCAAAACAATCCATCCACATCAAACAGCCGCAGATACACTGGACGCCATAAACGCAGCCCTGCTACAGTCAGCCGATTTAGTAGCACCGAAACGCAAAGCCTGCATTCGAAAAAGAAAGTCCGGCTGGTTCAACAACCAGCTGTCGCTTCTGAAGCAAGAGCGCAGAAGGGCGGAAGCCGCCTGGAAAAGAAGTCCTGCAGAGGATAACCTCATCATCTACAAGGCAATAACAACACGATATCATAAAGAAATCTTCAAAGCCAAGAAACATCATTTTTCTTTGGCGATTAACAGCGCCCTAAACCGCCCCCGCGAACTCTTCAAGATGGTCACCCAGACCATGAACCCAGGATGTCTTGAAGTCCCCAACTCAGACACCCAAGAGTTCTGCAATGAACTATCGGATTTCTTCATCAACAAAATTGAAAGAATCCGGGAAAGCATCATGCAAAACAATACCCTCCTCAACCCCACCGTCAATCAACCACAAAACACCCACAGAAACGCTCTACAATCAACAAAGTTCACTCTGGAACCGATCTCCATCGATACCACAAAAAATATCATTGGTGCTTTGCGGAACAGCACATCGCCCAATGATATCATCCCCACCAAACTGCTGAAGGAATGTGCCGACATCCTGGCACCACCCATCACACAGCTTATAAACCAGTCATTTAAGGAAGGCACAGTGCCATCCCTGTTGAAAGAGGGCACAATCCAGCCCATCTTGAAAAAACCTAACCTGGATCCCAAGGACCCAACTCACCGCCGTCCCATAACAGGCCTTAATGTTCTCTCCAAGATAATGGAGAAAGTAGTGGTACAACAGCTGCAACAGCATCTAGATACCCACAATCTACTGGATCCATTACAATCAGGCTTCCGTCCCGGACACGGGACAGAAACGGCCTTACTCAAAATATGGGACGATGCCCTCGAGGCCGCAGACGAAGGAGAATCTTGTCTCCTGGTTCTGCTGGACCTAAGCGCAGCCTTTGACACGGTAGACCACAAACTGTTACTGATGCGACTAGCCAAGGTAGCAGAAGTTGCAGAAGGTGATTTACCATGGTTTTCTTCCTTTCTTGAAAACCGATCACAAACAGTTAAATTGGGTTGTTTCACGTCGGAAAAGCGCACGGTGTCATGTGGAGTCCCCCAAGGATCCCCCCTGTCACCGGTGCTTTTCAACATCTATCTTCGCCCTCTCTTTGATATTATCAGTAGCCAAGAACTACTCTATCACTCTTATGCAGACGATACGCAACTGTATTTTCGCATCTGCAACAAAAAGGATCATCATCTCAGTTTAGAGAAATGTCTCTCTTTGATAGAAAACTGGATGACTAAGAGTTATCTTAAACTCAACAGTTCAAAAACAGAACTCCTTATGTTTCACGCCAGCCGAAAGAGTCAACTGGCACCAACCTGGACACCCCCGCCCATTCTGGGCCAAATCATCACCCCTAGCTCCAAAGTCAAAAGTCTCGGGGTCATCTTCGACACCTTCATGACAATGGACGCACAAATAGGGTCAGTAGTCAGCGGAGCGCACCATCTGTTGCGCCTACTACGCAGACTTATTCCATTTATCCCCAAAGAAGACGTAGCAGTCGTGGTGGGAACAATCGTGAATTCCAGACTGGACTATGCCAACGCCCTTTACCTCGGACTCCCAAAGTACCAAATCTCTCGTCTGCAAGTCGTACAGAATACGGCCGCCAGACTGGTGACTGGGAAAAGGACATGGGAATCAATCTCACCTTCACTGAGATCCCTTCACTGGCTGCCAGTAAAAGACAGAATTGCATTTAAAGCACTCTGCCTGACACATAAGTGCATCCATGGGAAGGCTCCCCAATATCTTTGCGACAAGATAGAACCTCACAATTCGAATCGCGTTCTGCGATCCACCGACCAAAATCTGGTCAGGGTACCAAAAACCAAATACAAGTCCAAAGGAGAAAGAAGGTTTGCTTTTCAGGGTCCTAGACTATGGAACGCTTTACCAACCAGCATTCGGTTGGAGGAAAACCACCTGACTTTCAGAAGACGAATCAAAACTCTGCTCTTTTGATGACATGAGACACGAACAACTAGCGCCCAGAAGCGATTCAGTTCGCATGCGCCGCGCTTTATAAGTTTTTCATTCATTCATTCATTCATAAACTCCGGAAACGGAACACAACCTTCCCATGTTCACCTTTATCACCTTTATACAGTATTTGGGTACAATCTGACATTTGTTGGTTCCATAATGCTGACAGTCAGCCATTTCCATGATTGTAGCACAGAAAAGCCCCATGGACAACGTATGTCTGTATAGCTGATGTCACCAAACCTTGGCATACCCGGACAGACCCGGGCAGCAGGGAGTGTGCCGCACATTTATTGATGAAATATTGTACTTGATGAGAGTCTTCAGAGGAGAGGATCCCATCTCTGGTGGAATACATCCTCTTCTCTGACATTAAACACGCTGGTGGGGACACGCCCCGGGACACGCCCTGGGACCCTACCCGGGACCCGCCCTGGGACTCACCCTAGGACACGCCCTGGGACTCACCCTAGGACACGCCCTGAGACTCACCATGGGACACGCCCTGAGACTCACCATGGGACACGCCCGGGGACTCACCCTGGGGCTCACCCTAGGACACGCCCTGGGACTCACCCTGGGCTACGCCCTGGGACACGCCCTGGGACTCACCCTGGGACACGCCCTGGGACTCACCCTGGGACACGCCCTGGGACTCGCCCTGGGACCCGCCCTGGGACTCACCCTAGGACACGCCCTGGGACTCGCCCTAGGACACGCCCTGAGACTCACCATGGGACACGCCCTGGGACTCACCCTGGGACCCGCCCTGGGACTCACCCTAGGACACGCCCTGGGACTCGCCCTAGGACACGCCCTGAGACTCACCATGGGACACGCCCTGAGACTCACCATGGGACACGCCCGGGGACTCACCCTGGGGCTCACCCTAGGACACGCCCTGGGACTCACCCTGGGATACGCCCTGGGGACACGCCCTGGGACTCACCCTGGGACACGCCCTGGGACTCACCCTGGGACCCACCCCGGGGACTCGGGAATAAAAGTCCAAGCTGGTCATTACACCAACTCCTTTCACCAGGGAGGCTCCGGAATTCCACACATTAGTGGGGTCAGATGTGTTCCCCGTATCTCACCTTCCTATGGACTGCACTTTGTATTCCCGGCCTGTTCTTGGTGGCCCCCCTGGTGTTGGATGGGTTTTCCTGCCTCTGCCCCCGGTTCAGACATCGTACTAGACACCCCCATTTAGAAGCCGGGTCCAATTTCTTATCAGCTAAACCTACATTTCCTAGGATATACTCCTGATGAGTGGACGGGATCCACGAAACGCGCCGAGTTCTTAGGACATCACGACTTCTATCACATACCAGTATAAGATGAATTGGTGTCCGCTGGTTTTAATGACTTTGTTACTTAAAAATTGCATTTTGTGTTTTGCATTCTGAGATTTTGGAATAATCATTTTTGATTGTAATACATTTTCTTGCTTTCTGTATGTTTTCTGTATTATCGTTTTGAAGTGAAGCGCCTGACGTGAAGTCCCATGACCACCGCTCCTCTGTATGGTTTATACATCGTCTTCTCTCACATTAACTACTTAAGGACCGGGTCTATTTTTCAGACTTGTTGTTTACAAGTTAAAATCCATATTTTTACTAGAAAATTACTTGGAAACTCCAAACATTATATATTTTTCAGACACCCTAGAGAATAAAATGGCGGTTGTTGCAATGCTTTATTTTACACAGTATTTCCTATAACCATTGATTGTCCCGGTATATCAGATCTGGTGGTGGGGGTGGGGGTTTAACCCCTGACACCCCATATGGGACAAGGTTGGGGGTCTCTGAAATAAGTGTTTTAGAAGATTGATCTCCAAGCCGCCTCCTCCTTTCATAGAAATGTTCTGATTTTGTGCTGATTGTCACCCCGGCAGGTTTGGAGCATCACCTACCACAGCTGGCTGACCTTTGTTCTGCTTCTCTGGGCTTGCCTGATCTGGATGGTTCGGAACCGGCGGCAGTTCGCCATGCTGTGCTCTCCGTTTATCCTTCTCTACGCCGTGACGCTCTGCAGCTTACAATACGTCTGGAGCATGGACCTGGAGGACGAGCTTCCCACAAGACTTGGCTTCATGAGGTTGTCCCAGCTGGGACTGGAACGCGCCCCCTACCCCTGCCTGAACCTCGGCGCTATGGTAACCCCCATTTTCATACCACTCATTGCTCATAGTGGGACTGCAGCCCAAGTAAAGTCTTTCCTGTTTTTGGCAATAAATGCCGGCTCAGCAGAAATATGCCGAAGTTCACCAGTCTGTAGCCATACGGTGATCAAAGGTCATTCACAGAATATAGTCTGCTGGGCTTCTTCAGAATTTAAAGTGGGACTGTGAAGTGCGGGAAACCCTTAGATCCAGAATACCGATTATTGAAGACTTTCCACTAAGGATTTTATCAACAATGTGTAGATTGCCATCATAGAAACCTGAAAATGTTAGTTTCCTGGCTGTCTCGAACATAAACACTTCTATTTATTATATATCATGTACCAATTATAGCCATACCAGTGTGAAAGTCCGCCCAACCACAAATACAGCCTGGCCTCTGGTCTCCTCTGTGCACCTATGGTCTCCTCTGGTCACCTATGGACACTTCTGGTCACCTATGGACACCTCTGGTCTCCTCTGGGCACCTATGGTCTCCTCTGGTCACCTATGGTTTCCTCTGATCACCTATGGACACTTCTGGTCTCCTATGGACACCTCTGGTCTCCTCTGGTCACCTCCTGGATTCCTCTGGTCACCTATGGACACTTCTGGTCTCCTATGGACACCTCTGGTCTCCTCTGGTCTCCTCTGGGCACCTATGGTCTCCTCTGGTCACCTATGGACACTTCTGGTCACCTATGGACACCTCTGGGTGCCTATTGACACCTCTGGTCACCTATGGTTTCCTCTGATCACCTATGGACACTTCTGGTCTCCTATGGTCTCCTCTGGGTACCTCTGGTCACCTCCTGGATTCCTCTGGTCACCTATGGACACTTCTGGTCTCCTATGGACACCTCTGGTCTCCTCTGGGCACCTCTGGTCTCCTCTGGGCACCTATGGTCTCCTCTGGTCACCTATGGACACTTCTGGTCACCTATGGACACCTCTGGGTGCCTATTGACACCTCTGGTCACCTATGGTTTCCTCTGATCACCTATGGACACTTCTGGTCACCTATGGACACCTCTGGTCACCTATGGTCTCCTCTGGTCACCTTTGGACACCTCTGGTCACCTTTGGTCTCCTCTGGTCACCTATGGTTTCCTCTGGTCTCCTATGGACACCTCTGGTCACCTCCTGGATTCCTCTGGTCACCTATGGACACTTCTGGTCTCCTATGGACACTTCTGGTCACCTATGGACACCTCTGGTCACCTATGGTCTCCTCTGGTCACCTTTGGACACCTCTGGTCACCTTTGGTCTCCTCTGGTCACCTATGGTTTCCTCTGGTCTCCTATGGACACCTCTGGTCACCTCCTGGTTTCCTCTGGTCTCCTATGGACACCTCTGGTCACCTCCTGGTTTCCTCTGGTCACCTTTGGTCACCTATGGTTTCCTCTGATCACCTATGGACACCTCTGGTCACCTCCTGGTTTCCTCTGGTCTCCTCTCGTCACCTATGATCTCCTATGAGCTATGTGTGTTTACCTTCAATGTTCCTGTCTGTGGAGATTTGTGCTTCTGTACAGATATTTCTTCATATATATATATTGGTAGAGATCTCCTCCTTCTTGTGGGTGAGATATCGGTCGTCTCTCTGATTGGTAGATCTGCTCACCAATCACATGGGACTTTGTGTTGTAGATAATAAACATGTTTTCTGGGTTTCTCTTCCAGCTCCTCTACACTCTGACATTCTGGCTTCTCCTCCGTCAGTTTGTCACCGAGCAGCTGCAGAAACGCCGGCGGGCGAGCCCACCATTGGTGGAGGTGACGGTTCAGGAACCTGGTGAGTGGAGAGGTGACGGTTTGGTGGGAATTCCGGCAGATCGGAATGTCGGTATGATGGAGAACGTGTCTGTCATTGCAGAGAAGAATCTGCTGAGGTGTGTGGGGGATCAGGTGATGGGATCCTACGCCAAGTACTGGATCTACGTCTGTGGGGGGATGTTCATCATGGTCAGCTTTGCCGGGACATTGGTGGTCTATAAAATCGTCTATATGTTCCTCTTCCTGCTTTGCCTGATCATCTTCCAGGTAAGTCCTCCTATACCGCCCCATTATAATCCTCATATACCGCCCCATTATATTCCTCCTATACCACCCCATTATATTCCTCATATACCGCCCCATTATATTCCTCCTATACCACCCCATTATATTCCTCATATACCGCCCCATTATATTCCTCATATACCGCCCCATTATATTCCTCCTATAACGCCCCATTATATTCCTCCTATACCACCCCATTATATTCCTCATATACCACCCCATTATATTCCTCATATACCGCCCCATTATAATCCTCATATTCCGCCCCATTATATTCCTCATATACCGCCCCATTATAATCTCCCTATAACACCCCATTATATTCCTCATATACCACCCCATTATATTCCTCATATACCGCCCCATTATATTCCTCATATACCGCCCCATTATATTCCTCCTATACCACCCCATTATATTCCTCATATACCGCCCCATTATATTCCTCATATACCGCCCCATTATATTCCTCATATAACGCCCCATTATATTCCTCATATAACACCCCATTATATTCCTCCTATACCACCCCATTATATTCCTCCTATACCACCCCATTATATTCCTCATATAACACCCCATTATATTCCTCCCATAACACCCCATTATATTCCTCCTATACCGCCCCATTATATTCCTCCTATACCGCCCCATTATATTCCTCATATACCGCCCCATTATAATCCTCATATACCACCCCATTATATTCCTCCTATACCGCCCCATTATATTCCTCCCATAACACCCCATTATATTCCTCCTATACCACCCCATTATATTCCTCATATACCACCCCATTATATTCCTCATATACCACCCCATTATATTCCTCATATACCGCCCCATTATATTCCTCATATACCGCCCCATTATATTCCTCCTATACCGCCCCATTATATTCCTCCCATAACACCCCATTATATTCCTCATATAACGCCCCATTATATTCCTCCTATACCACCCCATTATAATCCTCATATAACACCCCATTATATTCCTCCTATACCGCCCCATTATATTCCTCATATACCACCCCATTATATTCCTCCTATACCACCCCATTATATTCCTCATATACCACCCCATTATATTCCTCCTATACCGCCCCATTATATTCCTCATATACCACCCCATTATATTCCTCCCATAACACCCCATTATATTCCTCATATACCGCCCCATTATATTCCTCATATACCGCCCCATTATATTCCTCCTATAACACCCCATTAGGGGGGGACTTAATAGAGGAGTGGCCCCTAGTTATAAAGGCGTGGCCCTTAGTCTTGGAGGTGTGGCCCCTAGGAATAGAGGTGTGGCTCTTAATAATAGAGGTGTGGCCTTCCGTTTTGTAAATTGAGATGATCTTCTTCTACACACCCCATATAAGAGATTTCCCTCCACTTCCTGTCCTGCTGACAATGGTTTAATCAGACAGGAAGTGAGGGAAAATACACAATGGGGGTTCTATATTTATTGGGGTCACACATCTGTATGAGACATTCAATTCATTGGGCCATCAAGCCCCTCCCATTTTGTATATCATGGTGGCGATCTGTCACTGAAGCCGGGATGGGGGAGGGGCCGGAGCAAACCTGTGCTTCCCATAGTAGTGTTCCTCTGCATTGGGGAAATCCCGGGATGTGAGCGGAGGATTCGGATCTATAGGAGGAGTTCCAGGGAAACGGAATAAAGCTGCAGGTTCCCTTCCGGGATTAATCCGAGTTCCGGACATTTCTTTCAGGTGTATTACACCCTCTGGAGGAAGCTTCTGAACTTCTTCTGGTGGCTGGTTGTGGCCTACACAATGCTGGTCCTCATCGCCATCTACACCTTCCAGTTCGAAGAGTTTCCCATCTACTGGAAAAACCTGACGTCCCTCACCGATGAGCAGTAAGTGTCCTCCTCCCCCTCCTCCTCCTCCTGACGTCCCTCACCGATGAGCAGTAAGTGTCCTCCTCCCCCTCCTCCTCCTCCTGACGTCCCTCACCGATGAGCAGTAAGTGTCCTCCTCCCCCTCCTCCTCCTCCTGACGTCCCTCACCGATGAGCAGTAAGTGTCCTCCTCCCCCTCCTCCTCCTCCTGACGTCCCTCACCGATGAGCAGTAAGTGTCCTCCTCCCCCTCCTCCTCCTGACGTCCCTCACCGATGAGCAGTAAGTGTCCTCCTCCCCCTCCTCCTCCTGACGTCCCTCACCGATGAGCAGTAAGTGTCCTCCTCCCCCTCCTCCTCCTCCTGACGTCCCTCACCGATGAGCAGTAAGTGTCCCCCTCCCCCTCCTCCTCCTGACGTCCCTCACCGATGAGCAGTAAGTGTCCTCCTCCCCCTCCTCCTCCTGACGTCCCTCACCGATGAGCAGTAAGTGTCCTCCTCCTCCTGACGTCCCTCACCGATGAGCAGTAAGTGTCCTCCTCCTCACTCCTCCTCCTGATGTCCCTCATCGATGAGCAGTAAGTGTCCTCCTCCTCCTCCTGACGTCCCTCACCGATGAGCAGTAAGTGTCCTCCTCCTGACGTCCCTCACCGATGAGCAGTAAGTGTCCTCCTCCTCCCCCTCCTACTCCTGACGTCCCTCACCGATGAGCAGTAAGTGTCCTCCTCCTCCCCCTCCTCCTCCTGACGTCCCTCACCGATGAGCAGTAAGTGTCCTCCTCCTCCCCCTCCTACTCCTGACGTCCCTCACCGATGAGCAGTAAGTGTCCTCCTCCTCCCCCTCCTCCTCCTGACGTCCCTCACCGATGAGCAGTAAGTGTCCTCACTCCTCCTCCTGACGTCTCTCACCGATGAGCAGTAAGTGTCCACCTCCTCCTCCTCACTCCTCCTGACGTCCCTCACCGATGAGAGTAAGTGTCCCCCTCCTCCTTCTCACTCCTCCTGACGTCTCTCACCAATGAGCAGTAAGTGTCCTCCTTCCCACCCATCCTCCTCCTCCTATTGATGGCCCTCACCGATGAGCAGTAAGTGTCCTCCTTCCCACCCATCCTCCTCCTCCTGACGTCTCTCACCGATGAGCAGTAAGTGTCCACCTCCCCCTCTTCCTCCTGACGTCTCTCACCGATGAGCAGTAAGTGTCCTCCTTTCCACCCATCCTCCTCCTCCTGATGGCCCTCACCAATGAGCAGAAAGTGTCCTCCTTCCCACCCACCCATCCTCCTCCTCCTGACGTCCCTCACCGATGAGAAGTAATTGTCCTCCTTTCCACCCATCCTCCTCCTCCTGATGGCCCTCACCAATGAGCAGTAAGTGTCCTCCTTCCTACCCATCCTCCTCTTCCTGACTTCCCTCACCGATGAGAGTAAGTGTCCTCCTTCCCACCCATCCTCCTCCTCCTGACGTCCCTCACCGATGAGCAGTAAGTGTCCTCCTTCCCACCCATCCTTCTCCTGACGTCCCTCACCAATGAGCAGTAAGTGTCCTCCTCCTGACGTCCTCCTCCTCCTGACGTCCCTCACCAATGAGCAGTAAGTGTCCTTCTTTCCCACCCATCCTCCTCCTGACGTCCTCCTCCTCCTGACGTCCCTCACCGATGAGCAGTAAGTGTCCTCCTCCTCCTCCTGACGTCCCTCACCGATGAGCAGTAAGCGTCTTCCTCCTAAGTGTCCTCCTTCCTACCCATCCTCCTCTTCCTGACTTCCCTCACCGATGAGAGTAAGTGTCCTCCTTCCCACCCATCCTCCTCCTCCTGACGTCTCTCACCGATGAGCAGTAAGTGTCCTCCTTCCCACCCATCCTCCTCCTCCTGACGTCTCTCACCGATGAGAGTAAGTGTCCTCCTTCCCACCCATCCTCCTCCTGACGTCCCTCACCAATGAGCAGTAAGTGTCCTCCTCCTGACGTCCTCCTCCTCCTGACGTCCCTCACCAATGAGCAGTAAGTGTCCTTCTTTCCCACCCATCCTCCTCCTGACGTCCTCCTCCTCCTGACGTCCCTCACCAATGAGCAGTAAGTGTCCTCCTTCCTACCCATCCTCCTCTTCCTGACTTCCCTCACCGATGAGCAGTAAGTGTCCTCCTTCCCACCCATCCTCTTCCTCCTGACGTCTCTCACCATTGAGCAGAAAGTGTCCTCCTTCCCACCCATCCTCCTCCTCCTGACGTCCCTCACCGATGAGCAGTAAGTGTCCTCCTTCCCACCCATCCTCCTCCTGACGTCCTCCTCCTCCTGACGTCTCTCACCAATGAGCAGTAAGTGTCCTCCTTCCCACCCATCCTCCTCCTCCTGACGTCTCTCACCGATGAGCAGTAAGTGTCCTCCTTCCCACCCATCCTCCTCCTGACGTCCCTCACCGATGAGCAGAAAGTGTCCTCCTTCCCCTCCTCCTCCTGACGTCCCTCACCGATGAGCAGTAAGTGTCCTCCTCCCCCTCCTCCTCCTCCTGACGTCCCTCACCGATGAGCAGTAAGTGTCCTCCTCCCCCTCCTCCTCCTGACGTCCCTCACCGATGAGCAGTTAGTGTCCTCCTCCCCCTCCTCCTCCTCCTGACGTCCCTCACCGATGAGCAGTAAGTGTCCTCCTCCCCCTCCTCCTCCTCCTGACGTCCCTCACCGATGAGCAGTAAGTGTCCTCCTCCCCCTCCTCCTCCTGACGTCCCTCACCGATGAGCAGTAAGTGTCCTCCTCCTCCTCCTGACGTCCCTCACCGATGAGCAGTAAGTGTCCTCCTCCTCACTCCTCCTCCTGATGTCCCTCACCGATGAGCAGTAAGTGTCCTCCTCCTCCTCCTGACGTCCCTCACCGATGAGCAGTAAGTGTCCTCCTCCCCCTCCTCCTCCTCCTGACGTCCCTCACCGATGAGCAGTAAGTGTCCCCCTCCCCCTCCTCCTCCTCCTGACGTCCCTCACCGATGAGCAGTAAGTGTCCTCCTCCCCCTCCTCCTCCTCCTGACGTCCCTCACCGATGAGCAGTAAGTGTCCTCCTCCCCCTCCTCCTCCTCCTGACGTCCCTCACCGATGAGCAGTAAGTGTCCCCCTCCCCCTCCTCCTCCTGACGTCCCTCACCGATGAGCAGTAAGTGTCCTCCTCCCCCTCCTCCTCCTGACGTCCCTCACCGATGAGCAGTAAGTGTCCTCCTCCTCACTCCTCCTCCTGATGTCCCTCATCGATGAGCAGTAAGTGTCCTCCTCCTCCTCCTGACGTCCCTCACCGATGAGCAGTAAGTGTCCTCCTCCTCCTGACGTCCCTCACCGATGAGCAGTAAGTGTCCTCCTCCCCCTCCTCCTCCTGACGGCCCTCACCGATGAGCAGTAAGTGTCCTCCTCCCCCTCCTCCTCCTGACGGCCCTCACCGATGAGCAGTAAGTGTCCTCCTCCCCCTCCTCCTCCTGACGTCCCTCACCGATGAGCAGTAAGTGTCCTCCTCCTCCTGACGTCTCTCACCGATGAGAGTAAGTGTCCTCCTTCCCACCCGTCCTCCTTCTCCTGACGTCCCTCACCGATGAGCAGTAAGTGTCCTCCTCCTCCTGACGTCCCTCACCGATGAGCAGTAAGTGTCCTCCTCCCCCTCCTCCTCCTGACGGCCCTCACCGATGAGCAGTAAGTGTCCTCCTCCTCACTCCTCCTCCTTACGTCCCTCACCGATGAGCAGTAAGTGTCCTCCTCCTCCCCCTCCTCCTCCTGACGTCCCTCACCGATGAGCAGTAAGTGTCCTCCTCCCCCTCCTCCTCCTGACGGCCCTCACCGATGAGCAGTAAGTGTCCTCCTCCTCCTGACGTCTCTCACCGATGAGAGTAAGTGTCCTCCTTCCCACCCGTCCTCCTTCTCCTGACGTCCCTCACCGATGAGCAGTAAGTGTCCTCCTTCCCACCCATCCTCCTCCTCCTCCTGACGTCCCTCACCAATGAGCAGTAAGTGTCCTCCTTCCCACCCATCCTCCTCCTCCTATTGATGGCCCTCACCGATGAGAGTAAGTGTCCTCCTTCCCACCCATCCTACTCCTCCTGACGGCCCTCACCGATGAGCAGTAAGTGTCCTCCTCCTCCTCCCCCTCCTGACGTCTCTCACCGATGAGCAGTAAGTGTCCTCCTTCCCACCCATCCTCTTCCTCCTGACGTCTCTCACCGATGAGCAGTAAGTGTCCTCCTCCTCCTCCCCCCCCCTGACGTCTCTCACCGATGAGCAGTAAGTGTCCTCCTTCCCACCCATCCTCCTCCTCCTGACGTCCCTCACCGATGAGCAGTAAGTGTCCTCCTTCCCACCCATCCTCCTTCCCACCCATCCTCCTCCTCCTCCTGACGTCCCTCACCGATGAGCAGTAAGTGTCCTCCTTCCCACCCATCCTCCTCCTCCTATTGATGGCCCTCACCGATGAGCATTAAGTGTCCTCCTTCCCACCCATCCTCCTCCTCCTGATGTCCCTCACCAATGAGCAGTAAGTGTCCTCCTCCTGACGTCCTCCTCCTCCTCCTGATGTCCCTCACCGATGAGAAGTAAGTGTCCTCCTTCCCACCCATCCTCCTTCCCACCCATCCTCCTCCTCCTCCTGACGTCTCTCACCGATGAGCAGTAAGTGTCCTCCTTCCCACCCATCCTCCTCCTCCTGACGTCCCTCACCGATGAGCAGTAAGTGTCCTCCTTCCCACCCATCCTCCTCCTCCTCCTGACGTCCCTCACCGATGAGCAGTAAGTGTCCTCCTTCCCACCCATCCTCCTCCTCCTATTGATGGCCCTCACCGATGAGCATTAAGTGTCCTCCTTCCCACCCATCTTCCTCCTCCTGATGTCCCTCACCAATGAGCAGTAAGTGTCCTCCTTCCCACCCATCCTCCTCCTCCTATTGATGGCCCTCACCGATGAGAGTAAGTGTCCTCCTTCCCACCCATCCTCCTCCTCCTGACGGCCCTCACCGATGAGCAGTAAGTGTCCTCCTTCCCACCCATCCTCTTCCTCCTGACGTCTCTCACCGATGAGCAGTAAGTGTCCTCCTTCCCACCCATCCTCCTCCTCCTATTGATGGCCCTCACCGATGAGAGTAAGTGTCCTCCTTCCCACCCATCCTACTCCTGACGGCCCTCACCGATGAGCAGTAAGTGTCCTCCTTCCCACCCATCCTCTTCCTCCTGACGTCTCTCACCGATGAGCAGTAAGTGTCCTCCTCCTCCTCCCCCTCCTGACGTCTCTCACCGATGAGCAGTAAGTGTCCTCCTTCCCACCCATCCTCCTCCTCCTGACGTCCCTCACCGATGAGCAGTAAGTGTCCTCCTTCCCACCCATCCTCCTCCTCCTCCTGACGTCCCTCACCGATGAGCAGTAAGTGTCCTCCTTCCCACCCATCCTCCTTCCCACCCATCCTCCTCCTCCTCCTGACGTCCCTCACCAATGAGCAGTAAGTGTCGTCCTTCCCACCCATCCTCCTCCTCCTATTGATGGCCCTCACCGATGAGCAGTAAGTGTCCTCCTTCCCACCCATCCTCCTCCTCCTGACGTCTCTCACCGATGAGCAGTAAGTGTCCTCCTCCTGACGTCCTCCTCCTCCTCCTGATGTCCCTCACCGATGAGAAGTAAGTGTCCTCCTTCCCACCCGTCCTCCTCCTCCTGACGTCCCTCACCGATGAGCAGTAAGTGTCCTCCTTCCCACCCATCCTCCTTCCCACCCATCCTCCTCCTCCTCCTGACGTCCCTCACCGATGAGCAGTAAGTGTCCTCCTTCCCACCCATCCTCCTCCTCCTATTGATGGCCCTCACCGATGAGCAGTAAGTGTCCTCCTTCCCACCCATCCTCCTCCTCCTGACGTCTCTCACCGATGAGAGTAAGTGTCCTCCTTCCCACCTGTCCTCCTCCTCCTGACGTCCCTAACCGATGAGCAGTAAGTGTCGTCCTTCCCACCCATCCTCCTCCTCCTGATGTCCCTAACCGATGAGCAGTAAGTGTCCTCCTCCTGACATCCTCCTCCTCCTCCTGACGTCCCTCACCGATGAGCAGTAAGTGTCCTCCTTCCCACCCATCCTCCTCCTCCTATTGATGACCCTCACCGATGAGCAGTAAGTGTCCTCCTTCCCACCCATCCTCCTCCTCCTCCTGACGTCCCTCACCGATGAGCAGTAAGTGTCCTCCTTCCCACCCATCTTCCTCCTCCTGACGTCCCTCACCAATGAGCAGAAAGTGTCCTCCATGGGAACCGCTTCCCACCCCTCCTCCGTCTTCAATACATTCTCCTCCTCCTCTGTCCTGTGCTTATCTCTGGAAATCTCTTGGTATAAAATGTGAGCCCTGTAGTCATATGGTGTATCATAAACCCCATAATAGCCTTGTATTCCCATGTGGACACTGCAGAGGGCGCTCTCCTGGGGTTATACTGGCCCTGATTGGTGGGAAGGGGGGTTTGGATCCTCCGGGGGAAGGGGGGTTTGGATCCTCCGGGGGAAGGGGGGTTTGGATCCTCCGGGGGGGGGGTTTGGATCCTCCGGGGGAAGGGGGGTTTGAAACCTCCGGGGGGAGGGGGGTTTGGATCCTCCGGGGGGGGGTTTGGATCCTCCGGGGGAAGGGGGTTTGGATCCTCCGGGGGAAGGGGGGTTTGGATCCTCCGGGGGAGGGGGGTTTGGATCCTCCGGGGGGGGGGGGGGGTTTGGATCACCTTCCATCATCTCATCCTCGGATCTCTTCTCTGTAGGTTGAGTGCGTTGGGACTGGAGAAGTTCAGCGTTTCGGAGCTCTTCACCAGCATCCTCATCCCCGGCTTCTTCCTCCTGGCCTGTATCCTTCAGCTGCATTACTTCCACCGGCCTTTCATGTACATCACCGACCTGGCCAAGAAGGCGTCTCTGAGGAACACTCTACAGACCGGCGGGTGAGCCAACAACCAATGGGGTCTTCCCATGTCTCTTAGAATGATATAGAGAAGCCGCATGCATGATGATGTTATTATTGTATATTCCTCCCTTTTATTCCATAAATACAATACAAAGGTTTTCCCCCAAAAAGGTCGCTAAGAAATTTCTGTTTTGCAAAAAAAAGAAGTACATTTTCAGAGCCCTTTGATGGGAACGCTTCTTATCAAACCTAAAACATGGCTGACTGGTCCCTTCCTATGATAGCGGAGCCACTCAATTCCACCATAAAAGGGAAGAATCATCTCTAAGTGGATCTTTCCCCCGCTGGCTCTAAGACTGAGAACCGATCGATCAAACACCGCCGATCACTCGCTTCTCCCGGAGCAGAGAGAAGATGAATGTCAGTCACTATTGTTTGCTATATTGTTGCAATCTCTCCCCGTCCTGAGCGACGCGGTGACATCAAACTTCCCCCGCACTTCTCCTTGGAGAGCGATTCTCTGTATAGAAGAATTTAGTATTAAATGTATATAAAAAAAACAAAAAGGTAGGTGAAAAGATTTCCCAAAATGACTAGCAACACCTCACAATCCCATCATAAGATACGTATAAAAACAGAGAATTTCTCTTCCAAATATCGGGATTTTTACGTGAGATGCTAGTCGTAGTATTAGGCACACCAAACTCATAGGTTAGAAATATATCAAAAAGTTTCATTTACATAAAAAAGGATCATCATATAAAACAATAGTTGTATGGATATTAGAATGTGAACCTCCAATGCTCCGGATTCTTCCAATAGATTACAAGTAAGATTAACCCCTTAGTGCCGCCGCGGTCAGGAGGCCTGCCGCTGTTTTTCCAGGGTGTGGTCCACATGTCTGATCCTTGTTTTTGGGGGGGGTCATAATCTAGACCCCCGAGTGTCAAGACGCTCCATGTGGCCTCAGAGTTCAGAAAAGTCGCAGTGACTGCAGGAAATGTTCGGAACCCGGACAGTCGCTGGTCATTGAATGTGAATGTGACTTTAGATTGTAAGCTCCTTGGGGTAGGTGATGGGAATGTGTAATATAAATGACGGCGCTCTATACGGTAAGTACCTGAACTAATTCTCAGGGTGATTATGGCCTCCCGCCTGGCTGCAGAGAATATCTGGGAAAAGCCGCGCTCTCCTAGGGAGAATACTTTCTACTTCTGGGCTGAATTGATGATCGTTGTATGTAGAAGAAGTGATCGGCGTGGGACGGGCGCTCCTCACCTTCCTGTGTATTCTGCTAATTCTGGAATTCACCTTTGTACCAAAAAAAAGCAGCAAATAATGTGTTACCCGGGCAACCTTATCTCTAATCACCTGTGACCCGGGCAACCTTATCTCTAATCACCTGCAACACGGGCAACCTTATCTCTAATCACCTGCAACACGGGCAACCTTATCTCTAATCACCTGCGACACGGGCAACCTTCTCTCTAATCACCTGCAACACGGGCAACCTTATCTCTAATCACCTGCAACACGGGCAACCTCATCTCTAATCACCTGCAACCCGGGCAACCTCATCTCTAATCACCTGCAACACGGGCAACCTCATCTCTAATCACCTGCAACACGGGCAATCTCATCTCTAATCACCTGCAACACGGGCAACCTTCTCTCTAATCACCTGCAACACGGGCAACCTTCTCTCTAATCACCTGCAACACGGGCAACCTCATCTCTAATCACCTGCAACACGGGCAACCTTATCTCTAATCACCTGCAACACGGGCAACCTTATCTATAATCACCTGCAACACGGGCAACCTCATCTCTAATCACCTGCAACACGGGCAACCTTCTCTCTAATCACCTGCAACACGGGCAACCTTATCCCTAATCACCTGCAACACGGGCAACCTCATCTCTAATCACCTGCAACCCGGGCAACCTCATCTCTAATCACCTGCAACACGGGCAACCTCATCTCTAATCACCTGCAACACGGGCAACCTTATCTCTAATCACCTGCAACCCGGGCAACCTTATCTCTAATCACCTGCAACCCGGGCAACCTTATCTCTAATCACCTGCAACACAGGCAACCTTATCTCTAATCACCTGCAACACGGGCAACCTTCTCTCTAATCACCTGCAACACGGGCAACCTCATCTCTAATCACCTGCAACACGGGCAACCTTATCTCTAATCACCTGCAACACGGGCAACCTTATCTCTAATCACCTGCAACACGGGCAACCTCATCTCTAATCACCTGCAACACGGGCAACCTTCTCTCTAATCACCTGCAACACGGGCAACCTTATCTCTAATCACCTGCAACACGGACAACCTCATCTCTAATCACCTGCAACCCGGGCAACCTCATCTCTAATCACCTGCAACACGGGCAACCTTATCTCTAATCACCTGCAACACGGGCAACCTTATCTCTAATCACCTGCAACACGGGCAACCTCATCTCTAATCACCTGCAACACGGGCAACCTTCTCTCTAATCACCTGCAACACGGGCAACCTTATCTCTAATCACTTGCGACATTGTAGTGTGATGTCGGGTGAGGGAGCGATTGGTCACCCCCAGCCTGTCTATATACAGTATATACAGGGCTCAAAATTTCAAGTCCTGAGCTACTAGCCAGGCCTCAAGAGTTACTCGCCACCAGTTGTCCCGCCTAATTCATACACTGCCCTGCGCCTAATTGCACCTGTAAACACGCCCTCGTAGATTATCTCATGGAATGACAATGTTTTATGCAGAATAAAGTTACAAAATTCAATATTACCAACAACAACTTTAACAAAATGGGACAGGGCACTGGGGGCAGACCAGAGGGACAGGGCACTGGGGGCAAACCAGAGGGACAGGGCACTGGGGGCAGACCAGAGGGACAGGGCACTGGGGGCAAACCAGAGGGACAGGGCACTGGGGGCAAACCAGAGGGACAGGGCACTGGGGGCAGACCAGAGGGACAGGGCACTGGGGGCAGACCAGAGGGACAGGGCACTGGGGGCAGACCAGAGGGACAGGGCACTGGGGGCAAACCAGAGGGACAGGGCACTGGGGGCAGACCAGAGGGACAGGGCACTGGGGGCAGACCAGAGGGACAGGGCACTGGGGGCAGACCAGAGGGACAGGGCACTGGGGGCAGACCAGAGGGACAGGGCACTGGGGGCAAACCAGAGGGACAGGGCACTGGGGGCAGACCAGAGGGACAGGGCACTGGGGGCAGACCAGAGGGACAGGGCACTGGGGGCAGACCAGAGGGACAGGGCACTGGGGGCAGACCAGAGGGACAGGGCACAGATCAGAGGGACAGGGCACTAGAACTGGGTCTCTTCCCCATTCTCTTGCTGTCTCCTCTGTAACTCCCATCCTTCCTCTCTCTCTCTCCCATTCATCAGGAGCCTGTGTGTGCGGCTCCACGCTTGCATGTCCCCACTTCCCCCTTTTACTCAGGCTGGCAGTGAGGAGAGGAGCTGCAGCACAGCGGGAGGAAGTACAATCCAGCGCTGAGATCCACACAATTGCAGAGCCATTCAGGGGCGGACTGACCATTGAGTCACTCGGGCACTGCCCGAGGGCCCCATGCCACTAGGGGGCCCCATCAGAGTTGCCAGGCTCAGTAAAACCAGGGACAGTATGTAAAAATCTATGTTTTTTTTAGATCTGTCCCTGATATGTCTGAAACCAAAATGCTTTTGATGTGAAAATCCCGAGATTTTAGCTGCCCCGCCTCTGCACTGCCTCCTGGCGTGGTGGCCATCTGTAAGCCCGGGGGCCCCATAATCTTCTATTGCCCGGGGGCCCCATGAGTTGTCAGTCCGCCCCTGGAGCCATTGACACCATAGCACAGCGCACAGCGCACATTGAGACCAGTCTGCTCGCAGTGCTCAGGCTAAACTTACATGGAGCACAAGGAGAAGAAAACGGCACAAACTAGAAGGCTGCCGCTCTCATGTCAGGGCGACTTTCAGTGAGCGCTGCACCGGAGTGGTCAGTTTTGCAATCCTCCTCCTCACTCATTACTTTCTGCTCTCTAGCTACATTGGTTGGGGGAGGGGGGAGGCTCAGAGAGGTCATACTGTTGGGTCCCATGGCTTAATGAGAATTGTAGGGAGAGCGCCTGTGTACTGCTCTGCCTGTGCGCGGCTCACCAGACTACTTTTCCCGCGCATGCGCCTTTCCTCTTCCGCCGCCAATCTCATCTGGACTCTAAGTGTAGGCGGAGATTGGAGGGAGATTGGTCATGTAGCCCTGTCGTCACTCGCCCCCAGCTGAAATCCACTCGCCAAATGCTAGCAGGCAAGTGGAAATTTTGAGGGCTGGTATATATATATTATACATTGATGAGTGACCAATCAGGAGCTTGGCTTAGTGTAGATTTTTATCCGGGTGACTTTACTGCCCCATTTCCACCAATCAGAGATCATCTCCGGTGCTTCTGGGAAATGTGACAGATTTCTGTCCAGTATAGAGCAGAATCATATAAGAGGGGGAGGGGTAATTCATGGAGTTCCCGGATGCGTCACGTTTCCATCGCGTTCCGTCTGATGCACCAAATCTGTACATGGCGGCCAATCAGCTTCTGACTTCAGCTTCTTCAATGAAGCTTTGATAACAAATCCTGGAAGCTGATTGGTTTCTATGCTGAGCTGCACTCCCCAGTTTTAGTAAATAACCCCTAAAAGTGGCGCAGTGGGAGCCGAATTGTAGTTCTAGACGGGGACATTCCGCATTCCTCACCTCTTATAGAACCTATGAGAGACTTTCCTCAAATCTGGCCACGCCCATCATTATTACTTCTTCCCGGGGTGAAAGGCGGACGCACGCAGAGGAGAAAATTCCTCAGGAATCCTAAAAAAAAAACTGCCGCGGGTATAAAGTGCAGACACCCCCCCACAGCCCCTAATACCCTCCTATTACCCTCCTATTACCCCCCTTATACCCTCCTATTACCCCCCTAATACCCTCCTATTACCCCCCTTATACCCTCCTATTACCCCCCTTATACCCTCCTATTACCCCCCTAATACCCTCCTATTACCCCCCTTATACCCTCCTATTACCCCCCTAATACCCTCCTATTACCCCCCTTATACCCTCCTATTACCCCCCTTATACCCTCCTATTACCCCCCTATTACCCTCCTTATACCCTCCTATTACCCCCCTATTACCCTCCTTATACCCCCCTTATACCCTCCTATTACCCCCCTTATACCCTCCTATTACCCCCCTTATACCCTCCTATTACCCCCCTTATACCCTCCTAATACCCTCCTATTACCCCCCTATTACCCTCCTTATACCCTCCTATTACCCCCCTTATACCCTCCTATTACCCCCCTTATACCCTCCTATTACCCCCCTAATACCCTCCTATTACCCCCCTAATACCCTCCTATTACCCCCCTTATACCCTCCTATTACCCCCCTAATACCCTCCTATTACCCCCCTAATACCCTCCTATTACCCCCCTTATACCCTCCTATTACCCCCCTTATACCCTCCTATTACCCTCCTATTACCCCCCTTATACCCTCCTATTACCCCCCTATTACCCTCCTTATACCCTCCTATTACCCCCCTTATACCCTCCTATTACCCCCCTTATACCCTCCTATTACCCCCCTAATACCCTCCTATTACCCCCCTAATACCCTCCTATTACCCCCCTTATACCCTCCTATTACCCCCCTAATACCCTCCTATTACCGTGATTGTAAGAAACCCACGAGATTCTCATGCGGCTCCTTTCCTGTGGGGTGTGAATTGAGCCGTACAAATCGCACTTCATAGAACCCGGCCAATAGGATTCTAGAATTCTTCACCATAAAAAAATGATATCCATTGTCCTTCTCTTTCTGTGTTAGAGAGGAACCAGGAGTAGAAGAGGCGTCGGCTCCTGCCAGCACCGCGGAGGAGGAGCCGGAGGAGGAGGAGCCAGAGGAGTGCGCTGAAGACGAATCCCTACACGGAGGTGAGAGCCGCTATATATAATTCCACCAATGGGAGGTCAGTGTGTTGTGTGGCCAGGAGAAGGTGATGGCGTCCCATTGGACGGGCGACACTCATTCTGCAGTCCAATAGGATTTCATTCTGTGCTGAGCGTCTCCAGAAAATGCTGTTTGCCTGGCTTTCCCTGACTGCCAACCAGGAACAACCCTATACCAGGTGAAGTCCTGATCTGTTCAGAAATGATTGAAGCCGAGGGATGAGGATGACGGGACGGCGTTACAGGACGCAAAGCTCAGAAATGGTTCTCCCCGCTCAGGCTTAGCCTCTGATTGGCCGGATACAGTCTGGTGAGACCTCCGACCACGACAGCTTCCCCTCCACCTCCGACCACGACAGCTTCCCCTCCGACCACGACAGCTTCCCCTCCGACCACGACAGCTTCCCCTCCACCTCCGACCACGACAGCTTCCCCTCCGACCACGACAGCTTCCCCTCCGACCACGACAGCTTCCCCTCACCTCCGACCACGACAGCTTCCCCTCCACCTCCGACCACGACAGGTTCCCCTCCGACCACGACAGCTTCCCCTCCACCTCCGACCACAACAGCTTCTCCTCCACCTCCGACCACGACAGCTTCCCCTCCGACCACGACAGCTTCCCCTCCACCTCCGACCACGACAGCTTCCCCTCCACCTCCGACCACGACAGCTTCCCCTCACCTCCGACCACGACAGCTTCCCCTCCGACCACGACAGCTTCCCCTCACCTCCGACCACGACAGCTTCCCCTCCACCTCCGACCACGACAGCTTCCCCTCACCTCCGACCACGACAGCTTCCCCTCTACCTCCGACCACGACAGCTTCCCCTTACCTCCGACCACGACAGCTTCCCCTTACCTCCGACCACGACAGCTTCCCCTCCACCTCCGACCACGACAGCTTCCCCTCTACCTCCGACCACGACAGCTTCCCCTCCACCTCCGACCACGACAGCTTCCCCTCCACCTCCGACCACGACAGCTTCCCCTCCACCTCCGACCACGACAGCTTCCCCTCCACCTCCGACCACGACAGCTTCCCCTCCGACCACGACAGCTTCCCCTCCGACCACGACAGCTTCCCCTCCGACCACGACAGCTTCCCCTCTACCTCCGACCACGACAGCTTCCCCTTACCTCCGACCACGACAGCTTCCCCTCCGACCACGACAGCTTCCCCTCTACCTCCGACCACGACAGCTTCCCCTCCACCTCCGACCACGACAGCTTCCCCTCCACCTCCGACCACGACAGCTTCCCCTTACCTCCGACCACGACAGCTTCCCCTCCACCTCCGACCACGACAGCTTCCCCTCCGACCACGACAGGTTCCCCTCCGACCACGACAGCTTCCCCTCCACCTCTGACCACGACAGGTTCCCCTCTACCTCCGACCACGACAGCTTCCCCTCACCTCCGACCACGACAGCTTCCCCTCTACCTCCGACCACGACAGCTTCCCCTCACCTCCGACCACGACAGCTTCCCCTCTACCTCCGACCACGACAGCTTCCCCTCACCTCCGACCACGACAGCTTCCCCTCCACCTCCGACCACGACAGCTTCCCCTCCACCTCCGACCACCACAGCTTCCCCTCCACCTCCGACCACGACAGCCTCCCCTCACCTCCAACCACGACAGCTTCCCCTCCACCTCCGACCATGACAGCTTCCCCTCCGACCACGACAGCTTCCCCTCCACCTCCGACCACGACAGCTTCCCCTCCGACCACGACAGCTTCCCCTTCTACCTCCGACCACGACAGCTTCTCCACCTCCGACCACGACAGCTTCCACTTCTACCTCCGACCACGACAGCTTCCCCTCCGACCACGACAGCTTCCCCTTCTACCTCCGACCACGACAGCTTCCCCTCCACCTCCGACCACGACAGCTTCCCCTCCACCTCCGACCACGACAGCTTCCCCTCCACCTCCGACCACGACAGCTTCCCCTCACCTCCGACCACGACAGCTTCCCCTCTACCTCCGACCACGACAGCTTCCCCTCCACCTCCGACCACAACAGCTTCCCCTCACCTCCGACCACGACAGCTTCCCCTCCGACCACGACAGCTTCCCCTCACCTCCGACCACGACAGCTTCTCCTCCACCTCCGACTACGACAGCTTCCCCTCCACCTCCGACCACGACAGCTTCCCCTCACCTCCGACCATGACAGCTTCCCCTCACCTCCGACCACGACAGCCTCCCCTCCACCTCCGACAACGACAGCTTCCCCTCCACCTCCGACCACGACAGCTTCCCCTCACCTCCGACCACGACAGCCTCCCCTCCACCTCCAACCACGACAGCCTCCCCTCCACCTCCGACCACGACAGCTTCCCCTCCACCTCCGACCACGACAGCTTCCCCTCCACCTCCGACCACGACAGCTTCTCCTCCACCTCCGACCACGACAGCCTCCCCTCCACCTCCGACCACGACAGCTTCCCCTCCACCTCCGACCACGACAGCTTCCCCTCCACCTCCGACCACGACAGCTTCCCCTCCACCTCCAACCACGACAGCTTCCCCTCCACCTCCGACCACGACAGCCTCCCCTCCACCTCCGACCACGACAGCTTCCCCTCTACCTCCGACCACGACAGGTTCCCCTCTACCTCCGACCACGACATCTTCCCCTCCACCTCCAACCACGACAGCTTCTCCTCCACCTCCGACCACGACAGGTTCCCCTCACCTCCGACCACGACAGCTTCCCCTCCACCTCCGACCACGACAGCTTCCCCTCCACCTCCGACCACGACAGCTTCCCCTCCACCTCCGACCACGACAGCTTCCCCTCCACCTCCGACCACGACAGCTTCCCCTCCGACCACGACAGCTTCCCCTCCGACCACGACAGCTTCCCCTCACCTCCGACCACGACAGCTTCCCCTCCACCTCCGACCACAACAGCTTCCCCTCCACCTCCGACCACGACAGCTTCCCCTCCACCTCCGACCACGACAGCTTCCCCTCCACCTCCGACCACGACAGCTTCCCCTCCACCTCCGACCACGACAGCTTCCCCTCCACCTCCGACCACGACAGCTTCCCCTCCACCTCCGACCACGACAGCTTCCCCTCCGACCACGACAGCTTCCCCTCCGACCACGACAGCTTCCCCTCACCTCCGACCACGACAGCTTCCCCTCCACCTCCGACCACGACAGCTTCCCCTCCACCTCCGACCACGACAGCTTCCCCTCTACCTCCAACCACGACAGCTTCCCCTCCACCTCCAACCACGACAGCTTCCCCTCCACCTCCGACCACGACAGCTTCCCCTCCACCTCCGACCACGACAGCTTCCCCTCCACCTCCGACCACGACAGGTTCCCCTCCACCTCCGACCACGACAGCTTCCCCTCCACCTCCGACCACGACAGCTTCCCCTCCACCTCCGACCACGACAGCTTCCCCTCCACCTCCGACCACGACAGCTTCCCCTCCACCTCCGACCACGACAGCTTCCCCTCACCTCCGACCACGACAGCTTCCCCTCTACCTCCGACCACGACAGCTTCCCCTCCGACCACCACAGCTTCCCCTCCGACCACGACAGCTTCTCCACCTCCGACCACGACAGCTTCCCCTCCACCTCCGACCACGACAGCTTCCCCTCCGACCACGACAGCTTCCCCTCCGACCACGACAGCTTCCCCTCTACCTCCGACCACGACAGCTTCCCCTTACCTCCGACCACGACAGCTTCCCCTCCGACCACGACAGCTTCCCCTCTACCTCCGACCACGACAGCTTCCCCTCCACCTCCGACCACGACAGCTTCCCCTCCACCTCCGACCACGACAGCTTCCCCTTACCTCCGACCACGACAGCTTCCCCTCCACCTCCGACCACGACAGCTTCCCCTCCGACCACGACAGCTTCCCCTCCGACCACGACAGCTTCCCCTCCACCTCTGACCACGACAGGTTCCCCTCTACCTCCGACCACGACAGCTTCCCCTCACCTCCGACCACGACAGCTTCCCCTCTACCTCCGACCACGACAGCTTCCCCTCACCTCCGACCACGACAGCTTCCCCTCTACCTCCGACCACGACAGCTTCCCCTCCGACCACCACAGCTTCCCCTCCGACCACGACAGCTTCTCCACCTCCGACCACGACAGCTTCCCCTCCACCTCCGACCACGACAGCTTCCCCTCCGACCACGACAGCTTCCCCTCCGACCACGACAGCTTCCCCTCTACCTCCGACCACGACAGCTTCCCCTTACCTCCGACCACGACAGCTTCCCCTCCGACCACGACAGCTTCCCCTCTACCTCCGACCACGACAGCTTCCCCTCACCTCCGACCACGACAGCTTCCCCTCTACCTCCGACCACGACAGCTTCCCCTCACCTCCGACCACGACAGCTTCCCCTCCACCTCCGACCACCACAGCTTCCCCTCCACCTCCGACCACGACAGCCTCCCCTCACCTCCAACCACGACAGCTTCCCCTCCACCTCCGACCATGACAGCTTCCCCTCCGACCACGACAGCTTCCCCTCCACCTCCGACCACGACAGCTTCCCCTCCGACCACGACAGCTTCCCCTTCTACCTCCGACCACGACAGCTTCTCCACCTCCGACCACGACAGCTTCCACTTCTACCTCCGACCACGACAGCTTCCCCTCCGACCACGACAGCTTCCCCTTCTACCTCCGACCACGACAGCTTCCCCTCCACCTCCGACCACGACAGCTTCCCCTCCACCTCCGACCACGACAGCTTCCCCTCCACCTCCGACCACGACAGCTTCCCCTCACCTCCGACCACGACAGCTTCCCCTCTACCTCCGACCACGACAGCTTCCCCTCCACCTCCGACCACAACAGCTTCCCCTCACCTCCGACCACGACAGCTTCCCCTCTACCTCCGACCACGACAGCTTCCCCTCCACCTCCGACCACGACAGCCTCCCCTCCACCTCCGACCACGACAGCTTCCCCTCTACCTCCGACCACGACAGCTTCCCCTCCGACCACCACAGCTTCCCCTCACCTCCAACCACGACAGCTTCTCCTCCACCTCTGACCACGACAGCCTCCCCTCACCTCCAACCACGACAGCTTCCCCTCTACCTCCGACCACGACAGCTTCCCCTCCACCTCCGACCACGACAGCTTCCCCTCACCTCCGACCACGACAGCTTCCCCTCCACCTCCGACCACGACAGCTTCCCCTCCACGTCCGACCACGACAGCTTCCCCTCCACCTCCGACCACGACAGCTTCCCCTCTACCTCCGACCACGACAGGTTCCCCTCTACCTCCGACCACGACATCTTCCCCTCCACCTCCAACCACGACAGCTTCTCCTCCACCTCCGACCACGACAGGTTCCCCTCACCTCCGACCACGACAGCTTCCCCTCCACCTCCGACCACGACAGCTTCCCCTCCACCTCCGACCACGACAGCTTCCCCTCCACCTCCGACCAAGACAGCTTCCCCTCCACCTCCGACCACGACAGCTTCCCCTCTACCTCCGACCACGACAGCTTCCCCTCCACCTCCGACCACGACAGCCTCCCCTCACCTCCAACCACGACAGCTTCCCCTCTACCTCCGACCACGACAGCTTCCCCTCCACCTCCGACCACGACAGCTTCCCCTCACCTCCGACCACGACAGCTTCCCCTCCACCTCCGACCACGACAGCTTCCCCTCCGACCACGACAGCTTCCCCTCACCTCCGACCACGACAGCTTCTCCTCCACCTCCGACTACGACAGGTTCCCCTCTACCTCCGACCACGACAGCTTCCCCTCACCTCCGACCACGACAGCTTCTCCTCCACCTCCGACCACGACAGCCTCCCCTCCACCTCCGACCACGACAGCTTCCCCTCCACCTCCGACCACGACAGCTTCCCCTCCACCTCCGACCACGACAGCTTCCCCTCCACCTCCGACCACGACAGCTTCCCCTCCACCTCCAACCACGACAGCTTCCCCTCCACCTCCGACCACGACAGCCTCCCCTCCACCTCCGACCACGACAGCTTCCCCTCTACCTCCGACCACGACAGGTTCCCCTCTACCTCCGACCACGACATCTTCCCCTCCACCTCCAACCACGACAGCTTCCCCTCCACCTCCGACCACGACAGCTTCTCCTCTACCTCCGACCACCACAGCTTCCCCTCCACCTCCGACCACGACAGCCTCCCCTCCACCTCTGACCACCACAGCTTCCCCTCCACCTCCGACCA
This sequence comes from Rana temporaria, assembly GCF_905171775.1. Classification (NCBI taxonomy): domain Eukaryota; kingdom Metazoa; phylum Chordata; class Amphibia; order Anura; family Ranidae; genus Rana; species Rana temporaria. The sequence goes on along the minus strand of NC_053499.1, from coordinate 164,189,621 downwards.
CGACAGCTTCCCCTCCTCCACCTCCGACCACCACAGCTTCCCCTTCACCTCCGACCACCACAGCTTCCCCTCCACCTCCGACCACAACAGCCTCCCCTGTACCTCCGACCACGACAGCTTCCCCTCCACCTCCGACCACGACAGCTTCTCCTCCACCTCCGACCACCACAGCTTCCCCTGTACCTCCGACCACGACAGCTTCCCCTCCACCTTTGACCACAACAGCCTCCCCTGTACCTCCGACCACGACAGCTTCCCCTCCACCTCCGACCACGACAGCTTCCCCTCCACCTCCGACCAAGACAGCTTCCCCTCCACCTCCGACCACGACAGCCTCCCCTCCACCTCTGACCACCACAGCTTCCCCTCCACCTCCGACCACGACAGCTTCTCCTCCACCTCCGACCACCACAGCTTCCCCTTCACCTCCGACCACCACAGCTTCCCCTCCACCTCCGACCACAACAGCCTCCCCTGTACCTCCGACCACGACAGCTTCTCCTCCACCTCCGACCACGACAGCTTCCCCTCCACCTCCGACCACGACAGCTTCCCCTCCACCTCCGACCACGACAGGTTCCCCTCACCTCCGACCACGACAGCTTCCCCTCCACCTCCGACCACGACAGCTTCCCCTCCACCTCCGACCACGACAGCTTCCCCTCCACCTCCGACCACGACAGCTTCCCCTCCACCTCCGACCACGACAGCTTCCCCTCACCTCCGACCACGACAGCTTCCCCTCACCTCCGACCACGACAGCTTCCCCTCCACCTCCGACCACGACAGCTTCCCCTCCACCTCCGACCACGACAGCTTCCCCTCCACCTCCGACCACGACAGCTTCCCCTCTACCTCCAACCACGACAGCTTCCCCTCCACCTCCGACCACGACAGCTTCCCCTCCACCTCCGACCACGACAGCTTCCCCTCCACCTCCGACCACGACAGCTTCCCCTCCACCTCCGACCACAACAGCTTCCCCTCCACCTCCGACCACGACAGCTTCCCCTCCACCTCCGACCACGACAGCTTCCCCTCCACCTCCGACCACGACAGCTTCCCCTCCACCTCCGACCACGACAGCTTCCCCTCCACCTCCGACCACGACAGCTTCCCCTCACCTCCGACCACGACATCTTCCCCTCTACCTCCGACCACGACAGCTTCTCCTCTACCTCCGACCACGACAGGTTCCCCTCCACCTCCGACCACGACAGGTTCCCCTCCACCTCCGACCACGACAGCTTCCCCTCCACCTCCGACCACGACAGCTTCCCCTCCACCTCCGACCACGACAGCTTCCCCTCCACCTCCGACCACGACAGCTTCCCCTCCACCTCCGACCACGACAGCTTCCCCTCACCTCCGACCACGACAGCTTCCCCTCACCTCCGACCACGACAGCTTCCCCTCTACCTCCGACCACGACAGCTTCCCCTCCGACCACCACAGCTTCCCCTCCGACCACGACAGCTTCTCCTCCACCTCCGACCACGACAGCTTCCCCTCCACCTCCGACCACCACAGCTTCCCCTCCTCCACCTCCGACCACGACAGCTTCCCCTCCACCTCCGACCACGACAGCTTCCCCTCCTCCACCTCCGACCACGACAGCCTCCCCTCCACCTCCGACCACGACAGCTTCCCCTCCGACCACGACAGGTTCCCTTCTACCACAGAGGGGATTAGAAGCAAAATCCATCAGGAGCTCCGGAGTATAAAAGAGAAGAGAGGCGCCTCTAAGTGTAGCAATAAGTTGCTGAATGTTGTCCCTTCATTACATGTAACCACATTGCTACACTTAGAGGAGGAGCCTCTCTTCTCTTTTATACTCAGTGGTGACATGACGCTACTCTTATATCAAGACATCGCTTGTATATCAAGGCAAAATGTATTACAAATGTTGCTTGTCTTGCAAAGCGCTCTCAAACCAAGGTTTTGCTGTATATGTATGCAGAAGGTTTCCCCGTGGGGTGTACAGTGGTTGTGCATTACCATTCCTCTGCCAATCAGCTCTGATTGATGGAAATCTCTATAGAGATTGTTGTGTTGATAGTTGGTGCAGTTACTACATATAACCACTAGAGGGAGGAGCCAAAATCTGTATATTTATGACTCTATAGCGGGGATATGCAATTGGCGGACCTCCCGCAGAACTACAAGTCCCATGAGACATAGCAAGACTCTGACAGCCACAAGCATGACACCCAGAGGCAGAGGCATGATGGGACTTGTAGTTTTGCAACAGCTGGAGGTCCAGTAATTGCTCTAGAGCAGGGATATGCAATTAGCGGACATCCAGCTGTTGCAAAACTACAAGTCCCATCATGCCTCTGCCTCTGGGTGTCATGCTTGTGGCTGTCAGAGTCTTGCAATGCCTCATGGGACTTGTAGTTTCGCAACAGCTGGAGGTCCAGTAATTGCTCTAGAGGTTCCTTCCAGCCAATGAAATCCCTGATGCTCTGACCCCCGTCGCCGTCTTGATGTGTTTTCTTATATCTCAGGAAATCTCAGCAAGTGGGATCTGGTTGCTCAGCGCCTCACCGTCCTCTTCTACAAGTTCTCGGAGCTCCTGCATGGGGTTCAGGTCTTCCTGTGGCGGATCCTGGAGCTGCATGTGCTGAAGCTGGTGGCCCTGTACAATGTGTGGGTGGCCCTGCTGGAGGTGAGCTGGTGACCTATGAACTGTACATGATGCATGGAGCTCTGGGGGGGGGCTCCTAAGGGACGATGCATGGAGCTCTGGGGGGGGGGCTCATAAGGGACGATGCATGGAGCTCTGGGGGGGAGGGGGCTCCTGAGGGACGATGCATGGAGCTCTGGGGGGGGGCTCCTGAGGGACGATGCATGGAGCTCTGGGGGGGGGGCTCCTAAGGGACGATGCATGGAGCTCTGGGGGGGAGGGGGGCTCCTGAGGGACGATGCATAGAGCTCTGGGGGGGGGGCTCATAAGGGACGATGCATGGAGCTCTGGGGGTAGGAGGCTCCTGAGGGACGATGCATAGAGCTCTGGGGGGGGGGCTCCTGAGGGACGATGCATGGAGCTCTGGGGGTAGGAGGCTCCTGAGGGACGATGCATGGAGCTCTGGGGGGGGGGGGGGGGCTCCTGAGGGACGATGCATGGAGCTCTGGGGGGGGGGCTCCTAAGGGACGATGCATAGAGCTCTGGGGGGGGCTCCTGAGGGACGATGCATAGAGCTCTGGGGGGGAGGGGGCTCCTGAGGGATGATGCATAGAGCTCTGGGGGGGGGCCCCTGAGGGATGATGCAGAGAGCTCTGGGGGGGGGGGGGCTCCTGAGGGACGATGCATGGAGCTCTGGGGGGGGGGCTCCTGAGGGACGATGCATAGAGCTCTGGGGGGGGGCTCCTGAGGGATGATGCATAGAGCTCTGGGGGGGGGGGCTCCTGAGGGACGATGCATGGAGCTCTGGGGGGGGGGTTCCTGAGGGACGATGCATGGAGCTCTGGGGGGGGGGCACCTAAGGGACGATGCATGGAGCTCTGGGGGGGGTTCCTGAGGGACGATGCATAGAGCTCTGGGGGGAGGGGGCTCCTGAGGGACGATGCATAGAGCTCTGGGGGGGAGGGGGCTCCTGAGGGATGATGCATGGAGCTCTGGGGGGGGGGGCTCCTGAGGGACGATGCATGGAGCTCTGGGGGGGGGGGTTCCTGAGGGACGATGCATGGAGCTCTGGGGGGGGGGGTTCCTGAGGGACGATGCATGGAGCTCTGGGGGGGGGTTCCTGAGGGACGATGCATGGAGCTCTGGGGGGGGGGTTCCTGAGGGACGATGCATAGAGCTCTGGGGGGGGGCTTCTGAGGGACGATGCATGGAGCTCTGGGGGGGGGCTCCTAAGGGACGATGCATAGAGCTCTGGGGAGGGGGGGCTCCTGAGGGACGATGCATGGAGCTCTGGGGGGGAGGGGGCTCCTGAGGGACGATGCATGGAGCTCTGGGGGGGGGGGCTCCTGAGGGACGATGCATGGAGCTCTGGGGGGGGGGCTCCTGAGGGACGATGCATGGAGCTCTGGGGGGGGGGTTCCTGAGGGACGATGCATGGAGCTCTGGGGGGGAGGCTCCTGAGGGACGATGCATGGAGCTCTGGGGGGGAGGGGGTTCCTGAGGGACGTTGCATGGAGCTCTGGGGGGGAGGGGGCTCCTGAGGGACGATGCATAGAGCTCTGGGGGGGGGGCTCCTAAGGGACGATGCATAGAGCTCTGGGGGGGGGCGCCTGAGGGACGATGCATGGAGCTCTGGGGGGGGGGGGGGCTCCTGAGGGACGATGCATGGAGCTCTGGGGGGGGGGGGCTCCTAAGGGACGATGCATGGAGCTCTGGGGGGGGGGGCTCCTAAGGGACGATGCATGGAGCTCTGGGGGGGGCTCCCGAGGGACGATGCATGGAGCTCTGGGGGGGGGGGGGGGCTCCTGAGGGACGATGCATGGAGCTCTGGGGGGGGGGCTCCTGAGGGACGATGCATAGAGCTCTGGGGAGGGGGGGCTCCTAAGGGACGATGCATGGAGCTCTGGGGGGGGGCTCCTGAGGGACGATGCATGGAGCTCTGGGGGGGGGGGGTTCCTGAGGGACGATGCATGGAGCTCTGGGGGGGGGGTTCCTGAGGGACGATGCATGGAGCTCTGGGGGGGGGTTCCTGAGGGACGATGCATGGAGCTCTGGGGGGGGGGTTCCTGAGGGACGATGCATAGAGCTCTGGGGGGGGGCTTCTGAGGGACGATGCATGGAGCTCTGGGGGGGGGCTCCTAAGGGACGATGCATAGAGCTCTGGGGAGGGGGGGCTCCTGAGGGACGATGCATGGAGCTCTGGGGGGGAGGGGGCTCCTGAGGGACGATGCATGGAGCTCTGGGGGGGGGGGCTCCTGAGGGACGATGCATGGAGCTCTGGGGGGGGGGCTCCTGAGGGACGATGCATGGAGCTCTGGGGGGGGGGTTCCTGAGGGACGATGCATGGAGCTCTGGGGGGGAGGCTCCTGAGGGACGATGCATGGAGCTCTGGGGGGGGAGGGGGTTCCTGAGGGACGTTGCATGGAGCTCTGGGGGGGAGGGGGCTCCTGAGGGACGATGCATAGAGCTCTGGGGGGGGGGGCTCCTAAGGGACGATGCATAGAGCTCTGGGGGGGGGCTCCTGAGGGACGATGCATGGAGCTCTGGGGGGGGGGGGCTCCTGAGGGACGATGCATGGAGCTCTGGGGGGGGGGGGCTCCTAAGGGACGATGCATGGAGCTCTGGGAGGGGGGGCTCCTAAGGGACGATGCATGGAGCTCTGGGGGGGGGGGCTCCTAAGGGACGATGCATGGAGCTCTGGGGGGGGCTCCTGAGGGACGATGCATGGAGCTCTGGGGGGGGGGGGGGGCTCCGGAGGGACGATGCATGGAGCTCTGGGGGGGGGGCTCCTGAGGGACGATGCATAGAGCTCTGGGGAGGGGGGGCTCCTAAGGGACGATGCATGGAGCTCTGGGGGGGGGCTCCTGAGGGACGATGCATGGAGCTCTGGGGGGGGGGGGGGCTCCTGAGGGACGATGCATGGAGCTCTGGGGGGGAGGGGGTTCCTGAGGGACGATGCATGGAGCTCTGGGGGGGGGGGGCTCCTGAGGGACGATACATAGAGCTCTGGGGGGAGGGGGCACCTAAGGGACGATGCATAGAGCTCTGGGGGGGGGCTCCTAAGGGACGATGCATAGAGCTCTGGGGGGGGCTCCCCCCACTTTGTGTTTTCTGGGTGATTGAGATCCATTGACAAGGAAAGATCTCTTATTTCATCCCCTCCTCCGCACACATGGGAGCGAAGATTTACTATGAAGAGGTTTGGGGACAGTCACTGTGTATTCCTTCAGATTTATCCTCCGCAAGTTCCGGAGGAAGCAGCATGGTGGCGCTATAAAACGCGTCGGTATGGTATACAGTATATATGTCAGGGGAAGGGTCAGGAGCAAGGTCAGGGGAAGGGTCAGGAGCAAGGTCAGGGGAAGGGTCAGGAGCAAGGTCAGGGGAAGGGTCAGGAGCAAGGTCAGGGGAAGGGTCAGGAGCAAGGTCAGGAGAAGGGTCAGGGGAAGGGTCAGGAGCAAGGTCAGGAGAATTTAGCAAGCAGTATCCGGCTAGCAGGCAAAACACTGAAGCGTCGTGAAATGAAAGAGGAGGAACTCAATACCCTCCCAGCAGCCGGCAGCAGGTGGAGACGGGTTACTGGGTACTGCTGGGAGACACCTGATGGTGGACAGCGGAACTACAAGCCTATGCCAGGGAAGCACAGCGCCACCAGCAGGAGATCCAGGTCCTGGCATTTCGTGGTATTTTGCATATATAATTATTTTTTCTACGTTTGTTGTGTGGAAAGTCAGAAATCTTCATTTTCTGTCCTCTGGGGGGAGGGGACGACTTCTGAAATGTCTTCATTGGAGAGAATATCATTGAAGCTCCTTCCTCTTCTCTACGTTCCGCCAGGCCCCTCCCCCGAGGGGATGAACATTTATGACGTCACTCTTTTCTCTTCAGGTTTCTGTGATGAATTTCCTCTTCGTCATTCTCTGGGCGTTCGCCGTCCCGTTTTCCCGCTTCCAGCACATGGCGTCCAGTCTTTGTACCATCTGGACCTCCATTATAATCGTCTGTAAGATGTTATATCAGCTGACTATCGTGGAGCCCGAGGACTACTCCATCAACTGCACTCAGGTGAGTCCCAAGGGGGATAGAAAATGGAGGAATCTGATTGGTTGCTGAAGCAGAAACTCTCCACAGGTGTGCAGACTGGATCTGTGCTTTATTCCTCGTACATTAGACGGGTCACCTTTGCTGATTAACGAGTTCTCGGGAATGTTTTGTACACTTGATGGGCGCCCCCCTCTTGTACTCTGCCCACCATACACATGTCTTCAGCTGCCATCGCTAGGCCTTGTTTTTCACCTGTATGCCCCATAGAGAATGATCTGGCAGCTCCCAGATAACCTCCTTCAACCCTCTGAGGCGGCACTGATAATCTGGGCACTGATAATCTGGGCACTGATGAGGCGGCACTGATAATCTGGGCACTGATGAGACAGGACTGATAATCTGGGCACTGATGAGACGGCACTGATAATCTGGGCACTGATGAGACAGGACTGATAATCTGGGCACTGATGAGACGGCACTGATAATCTGGGCACTGATGAGGCGGCACTGATAATCTGGGCACTGATGAGGCGGCACTGATAATCTGGGCACTGATGAGACGGCACTGATAATCTGGGCACTGATGAGGCGGCACTGATAATCTGGGCACTGATGAGACGGCACTGATAATCTGGGCACTGATGAGGCGGCACTGATAATCTGGGCACTGATGAGACGGCACTGATAATCTGGGCACTGATGAGGCGGCACTGATAATCTGGGCACTGATGAGACGGCACTGATAATCTGGGCACTGATGAGGCGGCACTGATAATCTGGGCACTGATGAGACGGCACTGATAATCTGGGCACTGATGAGATGGCACTGATAATCTGGGCACTGATGAGGCGGCACTGATAATCTGGGCACTGATGAGATGGCACTGATAATCTGGGCACTGATGAGACGGCACTGATAATCTGGGCACTGATGAGACGGGACTGATAATCTGGGCACTGATGAGACGGCACTGATAATCTGGGCACTGATGAGACAGGACTGATAATCTGGGCACTGATGAGACGGCACTGATAATCTGGGCACTGATGAGACGGCACTGATAATCTGGGCACTAATGAGACGGCACTGATAATCTGGGCACTGATGAGACGGCACTGATAATCTGGGCACTGGATGAACTGAAAGGCTTGTCCGTAAACTGCTCTCCTTTCCTCCCACAGACACAGCGTGAGGAAAGGAATGCCGATAACCGGCAACTCTATTCACATGTGATCAGCTGTGATTGGCTCTGTACCCCGATCTGTGATTGGCTCTGTACCCCGATCTGTGATCAGCTGTGATTGGCTCTGTACCCGATCTGTGATTGGCTCTGTACCCCGATCTGTGATCAGCTGTGATTGGCTCTGTACCCGATCTGTGATTGGCTCTGTACCCCGATCTGTGATCAGCTGTGATTGGCTCTGTAGACAATCTGTGATCAGCTGCACCCGATCCGTAGCACAGGACTGGGCGCCGCGCTGTGTCTGTGTCTTGGTTGTAGCGCGGTCTGTGATTGGCTCGATTATCGAATAACTGACATTATTATTTTTCAGCCTCTCCCCAATGGCACCAACCTCCTGGAGGAAGAGATCCAGAACTCGGCGTTGTATCGCTCGCCCATTGATCCCGCCAACTGGTTTGGAATCCGCAAAGGTCACCCCAACTTGGGGTACATTCAGGTACTCCGGCGCCCCCTATTGTATTTTCTAATAATGAATGGCGAGTCTAACAATATCACCCTTCTCACCCCATCACAGGAAGTTCCCCTCATGGCGGGATCGCCAGGGATTATTTTATTATTATAGAGAATGAGATTTCATATTCTCTTCAGATTATTCATTCAAGTGATTTGTCTTTTGTATGATAAAGTAAACACACCCCTGAAAATAAAACGCCAAAAGTCACTACAATCAAGCGAAACGCGTTCCTTGTATAGAAGTTGGAGGAAGTTTCTCCTTCTGCCACCAAACACGGCTATGATGAGGAATCGCTGACACTCATCTGTGTCTCCACCGCGTTTCGGGGGTTTCTCCCGCTGACCCCGAGTCACAAGAACATACAATAGTAACTTGGGGGGCGGTGGAGGAACCAGAAGGCCGATAATCCCACCCACCTCCACTTCTCATATGACTAACCTTGGGCCCCAGGGATTGGCCACTTGGGCAGTGAGGGCGGGATTATCAGAAGAAATGGGATTTTAAATGAAACGCGTCGCCTGTAAATAGGAATAAGATATAGAAATAAATTCCATTGATCCGCATGGAGAGTCCGGGATTTATTATAATAATATATTTAGTCCGGAGATCATCAGAATGATTAATAGAATATTGATAATAATAATTCACAGATCACATGATACAAGTCCAGATATGGGAGAATATTCGAATTCAGAATGATAACAAGCCTGGGTAGACACCCTGTAGCCCAACGCGTTTCTTGGCTTCTTGACAGTCATCAGGGGTAGGGCGCTCCTCTTTACTAAAGAGTCACGTAAATAAGATTTCTATTAATAAATGGAAAGGAAATATCAGAAATAACTGCTGACTGAGAAAGAGGAGCGCCCTACCCCCGATGACTGTCAAGAAGCCAAGAAACGCGTTGGGCTACAGGGTGTCTACCCAGGCTTGTTATCATTCTGATGATCTCCGGACTGAATATATTATTATAATAACTCCCGGACTCTCCATGCGGATCAATGGAATTTATTTCTAGATCTTATTCCTATTTCCAGGCGACGCGTTTCATTTCTATTTCTTTACAAAGCGATTGTGGATTTCAGGCTGTCGCTGTCATACTCAGGTTGTGAGGGGTGACTTTCTCTTAAAGAAGTTGGGGGGTGTCCCCCCATACCTAGAAGCAGGGGGTTGGGACCAGCAGGGTGTGGGGCGGCCCTAAAAAAATGTCCCCCCAGTACACTGGATCTTCTCACATCGCATTGGGCGGAGTTTAGTGAATTGTACCAATCAGGTGACAGGAAGGGGGTTGTGTAATATTGGGGGTCACGCTGATTTCTCGGACATTTTCTATTTTGTGTCCCTTCAGAATCACCTTCAGGTTCTGGTTCTGCTGGTATTTGAAGCGATCGTTTACCGTCACCAGACGTTCTACCGCAAGCGCCACCAGCTGGAGGTACCGCGCAATTTCACCGTCTTCCCGGAGGTTTGGCGGCAACACCTGGATGACGGACTTCTCAACTGCATCAAGTATTTTATCAACTATTTCTTCTACAAGTTCGGTCTGGAGGTGAGTTCCGGGAGGATCCGGGTGTAAGGGAAGTGTGACCCGTACTAAACCCGGGTGTATGAGAAGTGTGACCCGTACTAAACCCGGGTGTATGAGAAGTGTCACCCGTACTAAACCCGGGTGTAAGGGAAGTGTGACCCGTACTAAACCTGGGTGTAAGGGAAGTGTGACCCGTACTAAACCCGGGTGTAAGGGAAGTGTGACCCGTACTAAACCCGGGTGTAAGGGAAGTGTGACCCGTACTAAACCCGGGTGTATGAGAAGTGTGACCCGTACTAAACCCGGGTGTATGAGAAGTGTGACCCGTACTAAACCCGGGTGTATGAGAAGTGTGACCCGTACTAAACCCGGGTGTAAGGGAAGTGTGACCCGTACTAAACCCGGGTGTATGAGAAGTGTGACCCGTACTAAACCCGGGTGTATGGGAAGTGTGACCCGTACTAAACCCGGGTGTAAGGGAAGTGTGACCCGTACTAAACCCGGGTGTATGAGAAGTGTGACCCGTACTAAACCCGGGTGTATGAGAAGTGTGACCCGTACTAAACCCGGGTGTATGGGAAGTGTGACCCGTACTAAACCCGGGTGTATGAGAAGTGTGACCCGTACTAAACCCGGGTGTATGAGAAGTGTGACCCGTACTAAACCCGGGTGTATGGGAAGTGTGACCCGTACTAAACCCGGGTGTATGAGAAGTGTGACCCGTACTAAACCCGGGTGTATGAGAAGTGTGACCCGTACTAAACCCGGGTGTATGAGAAGTGTGACCCGTACTAAACCCGGGTGTAAGGGAAGTGTGACCCGTACTAAACCCGGGTGTATGAGAAGTGTGACCCGTACTAAACCCGGGTGTATGAGAAGTGTGACCTGTACTAAACCCGGGTGTAAGGGAAGCGTGACCCGTACTAAACCCGGGTGTAAGGGAAGTGTGACCCGTACTAAACCCGGGTGTAAGGGAAGTGTGACCCGTACTAAACCCGGGTGTATGAGAAGTGTGACCCGTTGTTACGGAACCATGAACCAGACGTACAACAAGAGATAAGTGAAAATAAGAAGGCTTTATTGAAAATCAAGCTGTAAAGCAAAAGTCCAACGGATGGTAAAACCAGAGGTCAGGAACCAGCAGGGAAGTCAGACGAAGCCAGGATCAGGAACCAGCAGGGAAGTCAGACGAAGCCAGGATCAGGAACCAGCAGGGAAGTCAGACGAAGCCAGGATCAGAACCAGAAGCAGCAGCAGTCTTAGAAGCATGTGAACACAGGAGGACCAAGCAAGGAACTGAAGCCACAGAACTCCTATATATATGAGCCAGGCATCCAGCTCCTCCCAGTGGGAAGGAGGAGCCGCAGGGTGGGAGGCTACAAGAGACCTAGAAACCAAGATGGCCGCCAGCACATGTCAAACGAAGGAGACAGGAGAGAGGTAAGACCATGACAGTACCTCCCCCTCAAGGGCCCCTCCTCCGCGGTGCAAAAAACGGTTTCTGAGGGAAGCGTGCGTGGAAGGCTCGGAGCAAGGCAGGAGCATGGACATCTGCGGAGGGAACCCAGGAACGCTCCTCAGGACCATAACCACGCCAGTGGACCAAAAACTGCACCCGACCGCGGACCAGGCGTGAGTCCAGGATATTGCTCACCTCATACTCCTCGTGATTGCCCACTTGGACCGGACGAGGCCGAGGAACCGAGGAAGTGAAGCGATTGCACACCAGTGGCTTCAACAGGGAGACATGAAACACGTTGGAGATCCGCATGCCAGGTGGAAGCGCAAGGGCATAGGCTACCGGGTTTACCCTGCGAAGCACTCGGAAGGGACCAACAAAGCGAGGAGCCAGCTTGGGAGTGGGCACTCGAAGGTTGAGGTTGCGGGTGGACAACCATACACGGTCTCCGACCTGGTAGGAAGGAGCAGGCGCTCGTCTGCGATCAGCCTGGAGTTTCTGGCGTTGCGCAGAGACCTCAAGGGACTTCTGGATCTGTACCCAAGAAGCACGTAGGACGGAAAGGTGATCCTCCACAGCTGGAATATCCTGGGGAGAGAATGCCTCCGGTAACACGGCAGGTTGGAACCCATAATTGGCCATGAAGGGAGACGTCCCAGAGGAAGAGTTCACCGCCGTGTTCCTGGCAAACTCAGCCCAAGGCAGGAGGTCAACCCAGTTGTCTTGGTGGTCGGAGACATAGCAACGAAGGAATTGCTCCAAGGCCTGATTGGATCGTTCTGCGGCCCCATTGGACTGAGGGTGGTAGGCCGAGGAGAAGGAGAGATGAATCCCCAACTGGGAGCAAAAGGCGCGCCAGAACCTGGACACAAACTGACTCCCCCGATCCGACACAATCTCCTTGGGCAAACCGTGCAACCGGAAGACCTCCCTAGCAAAAATCGTGGCCAACTCTTGTGCAGAGGGTAACTTCTTGAGAGGAACACAGTGGCACATTTTGGAAAACCGATCCACAATCATGAGAATGACCGTATGGCCTCGGGATGCAGGGAGGTCCACGATGAAATCCATCCCCAGGTGTGACCATGGGCGCTCCCCGGTGGCTATGGGTTGCAGCAGGCCCAACGGAAGGTGCCGAGGGGACTTACTCTGGGCACAAACGGAGCATGCCGCTACATATGCGGCGATGTCGGAACGTAGGGAAGGCCACCAGAACAGACGTGAAACAGCCCAGGACAGCTGATTCTTACCAGGATGCCCCGCGGTCTTGGAGTTATGGTAGGTTCGCAACAACCGAGTGCGCAACTCCTCAGGCACAAAACATCTGCCGTTGGGTGTCCCAGAGGGAGCACCAGATTGAGCCGCCAAAATCTGCTCACCCAGGGGAGAGGTCAGGCTGGTGCGAATGGCGGCCAGGATCTGATTCGGAGGTATGACCGAAGTCGGAATCGATTCCTCCCTGGACAGCTCGGAGTACTGCCGTGATAAGGCATCCGCCCTGATGTTCTTGGAACCGGGTAGGTAGGAGACCACGTAATTAAAACGTGACAGGAACAGAGCCCATCTGGCCTGACGTGGTGTCAATCTCTTGGCCTCAGAAAGGTAGGTCAGATTCTTGTGGTCCGTCAGGATGAGAACCGGAACCACCGAGCCCTCGAGCAAGTGCCTCCATTCTTTAAGGGCCTGCATGATGGCCAATAACTCCCTGTCACCAATCTGATAGTTGCATTCCGCGGGAGACAGTTTCCGGGAGTAAAACCCACAAGGAAGCAGAGGACCCTCTGGTGTTCTACGCTGAGACAGAAGAGCGCCTACTCCCGTCTCAGACGCGTCCACCTCGAGGACAAAGGGCAACCCAGGGTTGGGATGCGACAGAATCGGAGCCGACACAAAGGCGGACTTTAGGGCCTCAAAAGCTCGGATGGCCTCGAGCGGCCAGACCTGGGAATTACTGCCCTTCCTGGTCAGATCCGTGAGAGGCTTGGCCAGCATGGAAAAGTCCCTGATGAACTTCCGATAATAATTGGCGAAGCCCAAAAAGTGCTGCAGGGAACGAAGACCACTGGGCTGGGGCCACTGTAAGACAGCCGAGACCTTCTCAGGATCCATGGAGAACCCCTCAGCGGAAATGATGTAACCTAAGAAGGTTACCTGGGATCGGTGAAATTCGCATTTCTCAAGCTTACCGAACAGCTTGTTCTCTCGTAACCGTTGCAACACTCGTTTGACATCCAGAATGTGGGCCTCCATGGATTCAGAATATACCAAGATGTCATCCAAATAGACCACCACACACTGCTGCAACAGGTCACGGAAAACATCGTTGATGAATTCCTGAAAGACTGCGGGCGCATTGCACAACCCAAAGGGCATAACCAAGGATTCATAATGACCGGTCCTGGTGTTAAACGCGGTCTTCCACTCATCGCCCGCCTTGATCCTTACCAGGTTATATGCCGCCCTCAGGTCGAGTTTGGTAAAGACCGTGGCCCCTTTCAGGCGATCGAACAGCTCTGAAATCAAGGGTATCGGGTAAGCGTTCTTGATCGTGATGCGATTGAGACCCCTGTAATCGATGCAAGGCCTCAACTCACCGCCCTTCTTTTTCACAAAGAAAAATCCAGCCCCTGCCGGGGACGAGGATTTGCGAATGTGACCACGGAACAGCGCCTCCATCACGTACTCCTCCATGGCCTCATTCTCCGCAACCGACAGTGGATAGACCCTGCCGCGAGGAGGAACGGCACCAGGTTGTAACTCTATGGCACAATCATAGGGGCGGTGCGGAGGTAGGGCAACTGCGCGTACCTTATCGAATACATCCCGGTACTCCTCGTATTCAGGAGGCAACAGAGAGTCCGAGGAAGTACACAGCAACTTGACAGGCCCATGGATGCACTTAGCCCCACACTGTGGTGACCATGAGAGGATCTCGGCCGATCTCCAGTCGAAAGTCGGATTATGCTTCTGGAGCCAGGGGTACCCCAAGACCACCGAGTAGTGTGGAGACGAAATAACTTGGAAGCAGACCGACTCTCTGTGAGCGACACCAATGGCTATCCCCACTGGAAGGGTCTCATGAGTCACGTGTGACGGCTGGAGGGGTCTGCCGTCTATCGCCTCTAGAGCCAGCGGGGAACCTCGAGCCTGTAGAGGAATGGAATTGGCGGCAGCGAACTCACTATCAATGAAAAAACCACCAGCACCAGAGTCCACCAACGCCTGGGTCGTCACCGAGCCCCCGACCCAGGAGAGGACAACAGTGATCAGTGGTTTATCAACACGGGAAACCGGGGACGAGGAGACTCCACCCAAGATCTGCCCCCGACAGGATCTCAGGTGCGAGCGTTTCCCGGACGGTTCGGACATGCCAACCGAAAATGCCCACCGAGACCACAGTACATGCATCGGCCCTCGCGTCTCCGGAGTACCCTCTCCCCCTCGGACAGGCGAGCAAACCCCAGCTGCATGGGTTCACCCCCAGACAAGTCAACACCAGGAGGCGTGGGAGGAGAGGGAGGCACGGGTGGGACAGCAAAAGTAGGCGCCAAACTGTTAGGAGGCCTCCGCAGGCTCTCCTTAAAGGAAGGTCTCTCCCTGAGTCTGGTATCAATCAAAATCAGGAAAGAAATAAGAGCCTCGAGCTCCACTGGTAGGTCCTTAGCTGCAACCTCATCCTTCAAGGCATCCGAGAGACCATGAGAGAAAGCAGCGACCAGAGCCTCATTATTCCAACCTACCTCTGCTGCCAGGGTACGAAACTCAATGGCGTATTCGGCTACGGATCGTGAACCCTGTCTGACGGACATAAGGAGCTTCGCAGCAGAGGCGGCGCGAGCCGGCACATCGAATACCTTCCGAAGAGAAGCAACAAAACCGGAAAACTCGGCAACCACCGGATTGTTGTTCTCCCATAAGGGGCTGG
This sequence comes from Rana temporaria, assembly GCF_905171775.1. NCBI lineage: Eukaryota > Metazoa > Chordata > Amphibia > Anura > Ranidae > Rana > Rana temporaria. Next base: position 164,174,344 of record NC_053499.1, on the reverse strand, counting down.
CCCAGGCCAAGGCCTTGTCCGAGAGCAGCGAGATCAAGAACCCCACCTTTGATCTCTCAGTGGGAAAGGCATGTGGCAGCAACTCGAAATAAATGCCCACTTGGTTAAGGAAACCTCGGCACTGAGTTGGCTCTCCCCCAAATCGTTGTGGAAGGGGGGCAGAACCGGACATACCCCGAAACACCGCAGGCGCAACAACAGGTGTCGGGGTAGACTCTGGCGCAACAACCGGAGCGGCAGTAGGAGCGGGCCCAGGAGCGACAACCGACCCATCGGCAACGGGAGCGACATGAGCCGTGCGTTCATGCAGGGTTTGCAACGCCACGGCGAACTGACCCAACAGGGACTCCAGCTGATCAAGTCTGGCAACCAGCGTGGGTAGCGAGGATGGCTCTGTACCGTCAAAATTCATGGCTTGGTCCTAATGTTACGGAACCATGAACCAGACGTACAACAAGAGATAAGTGAAAATAAGAAGGCTTTATTGAATATCAAGCATTAAAGCAAAAGTCCAACGGATGGTAAAACCAGAGGTCAGGAACCAGAAGGGTAGTCAGACGAAGCCAGGATCAGGAACCAGAAGGGTAGTCAGACGAAGCCAGGATCAGGAACCAGCAGGGAAGTCAGACGAAGCCAGGATCAGGAACCAGCAGGGAAGTCAGACGAAGCCAGGATCAGGAACCAGAAGGGTAGTCAGACGAAGCCAGGATCAGGAACCAGCAGGGAAGTCAGACGAAGCCAGGATCAGGAACCAGCAGGGAAGTCAGACGAAGCCAGGATCAGAACCAGAAGCAGCAGCAGTCTTAGAAGCATGTGCACACAGGAGGACCAAGCAAGGAACTGAAGTCACAGACCTCCTATATATATATATGTGAGCCAGGTATCCAGCTCCTCCCAGTGGGAAGGAGGAGCCGCAGGGTGGGAGGCTACAAGAGACCTAGAAACCAAGATGGCCGCCAGCACATGTCAAACGAAGGAGACAGGAGAGAGGTAAGACCATGACACCCGTACTAAACCCGGGTGTAAGGGAAGTGTGACCCGTACTAAACCCGGGTGTAAGGGAAGTGTGACCCGTACTAAACCCGGGTGTATGAGAAGTGTGACCCGTACTAAACCCGGGTGTATGAGAAGTGTGACCCGTACTAAACCCGGGTGTAAGGGAAGTGTGACCCGTACTAAACCCGGGTGTAAGGGAAGTGTGACCCGTACTAAACCCGGGTGTATGAGAAGTGTGACCCGTACTAAACCCGGGTGTATGAGAAGTGTGACCCGTACTAAACCCGGGTGTAAGGGAAGTGTGACCCGTACTAAACCCGGGTGTATGAGAAGTGTGACCCGTACTAAACCCGGGTGTAAGGGAAGTGTGACCCGTACTAAACCCGGGTGTATGAGAAGTGTGACCCGTACTAAACCCGGGTGTAAGGGAAGTGTGACCCGTACTAAACCCGGGTGTAAGGGAAGTGTGACCCGTACTAAACCCGGGTGTATGAGAAGTGTGACCCGTACTAAACCCGGGTGTAAGGGAAGTGTGACCCGTACTAAACCCGGGTGTAAGGGAAGTGTGACCCGTACTAAACCCGGGTGTAAGGGAAGTGTGACCCGTACTAAACCCGGGTGTATGGGAAGTGTGACCCGTACTAAACCCGGGTGTATGAGAAGTGTGACCCGTACTAAACCCGGGTGTATGAGAAGTGTGACCCGTACTAAACCCGGGTGTAAGGGAAGTGTGACCCGTACTAAACCCGGGTGTATGAGAAGTGTGACCCGTACTAAACCCGGGTGTAAGGGAAGTGTGACCCGTACTAAACCCGGGTGTAAGGGAAGTGTGACCCGTACTAAACCCGGGTGTATGAGAAGTGTGACCCGTACTAAACCCGGGTGTATGAGAAGTGTGACCCGTACTAAACCCGGGTGTATGAGAAGTGTGACCCGTACTAAACCCGGGTGTATGAGAAGTGTGACCCGTACTAAACCCGGGTGTATGAGAAGTGTGACCTGTACTAAACCCGGGTGTATGAGAAGTGTGACCCGTACTAAACCCGGGTGTATGAGAAGTGTGACCCGTACTAAACCCGGGTGTAAGGGAAGTGTGACCCGTACTAAACCCGGGTGTATGAGAAGTGTGACCCGTACTAAACCCGGGTGTATGAGAAGTGTGACCCGTACTAAACCCGGGTGTATGAGAAGTGTGACCCGTACTAAACCCGGGTGTAAGGGAAGTGTGACCCGTACTAAACCCGGGTGTAAGGGAAGTGTGACCCGTACTAAACCCGGGTGTATGAGAAGTGTGACCCGTACTAAACCCGGGTGTAAGGGAAGTGTGACCCGTACTAAACCCGGGTGTATGAGAAGTGTGACCCGTACTAAACCCGGGTGTATGAGAAGTGTGACCCGTACTAAACCCGGGTGTATGAGAAGTGTGACCCGTACTAAACCCGGGTGTATGAGAAGTGTGACCCGTACTAAACCCGGGTGTATGAGAAGTGGCCTGGATACCTTCCCCTATTGTGTCTCCTCTGCCCTCTCCTCTGCCCTCTCCTCTGCCCTCTCCTGTGTCGTCTCCTCTGCTGTCTCCTCTGCCCTCTCCTCTGCCCTCTCCTGTCCCCTCTCCTCTGCCCTCTCCTGTCCCCTCCTGTCCCCTCTCCTCTGCCCTCTCCTGTGTCGTCTCCTCTGCCCTCTCCTGTCCCCTCTCCTCTGCCCTCTCCTGTCCCCTCCTGTCCCCTCTCCTCTGCCCTCTCCTGTGCCCTCTCCTGTCCCCTCTCCTGTGCCCTCTCCTGTCCCCTCTCCTCTGCCCTCTCCTGTCCCCTCCTGTCCCCTCTCCTCTGCCCTCTCCTGTGCCCTCTCCTCTGCCCTCTCCTGTCCCCTCTCCTCTGCCCTCTCCTCTGCCCTCTCCTCTGCCCTCTCCTGTGTTCTCTCCTGTGTCGTCTCCTCTGCCCTCTCCTCTGCCCTCTCCTCTGCTGTCTCCTCTGCCCTCTCCTCTGCCCTCTCCTTTGCCCTCTCCTCTGCCCTCTCCTGTGTCGTCTCCTCTGCTGTCTCCTCTGCCCTCTCCTGTGTTCTCTCCTGTGTCCTCTCCTGTCCCCTCTCCTCTGCCGTCTCCTCTGCCCTCTCCTGTGTTCTCTCCTGTCCCCTCTCCTCTGCCCTCTCCTGTCCCCTCTCCTCTGCCCTCTCCTCTGCCCTCTCCTGTGTTCTCTCCTGTGTCGTCTCCTCTGCCCTCTCCTCTGCCCTCTCCTCTGCCCTCTCCTGTCCCCTCTCCTCTGCCCTCTCCTCTGCCCTCTCCTCTGCCCTCTCCTGTGTTCTCTCCTGTGTCGTCTCCTCTGCCCTCTCCTCTGCCCTCTCCTGTCCCCTCTCCTCTGCCCTCTCCTCTGCCCTCTCCTATACTCGATTTCATGTGTTCGGATTGGTCCCTCTCATTAGTACTTCATACAATCCCATCCCTCTTTTCTCACTTCAGATTTGCTTCCTGCTGACGGTAAACGTGATTGGCCAGCGAATGAACTTCATGGTGATCTTTCATGGTTGTTGGCTGATTGTGATTCTGACTCGCCGTCGGAGGGAGAAGATCGCGTCCTTGTGGCCCAAGTATTGCGTCTTTCTGGTGTTCTTCCTCCTCTTGCAGTACTTGCTGTGTCTGGGAATGCCGCCGGTGCTCTGTATAGGTGAGTCTTCTCTGTGCCGATCTTTGTTGAAGTGACGATCGTTGACATGTTGGTGACTCTGTGTGTCTCTGTTCCTCAATGACAGAATACCCCTGGAGGTGGGACAAGATGGTTCCCGTCAATTCGGCTCTAATAAAATGGATGTATCTGCCCGACTTCTTCACTCCTCCCAAAGCCGACGTCCTCATTTGTAAGTGTCCCGGGGGCCAAGGTGATCGATTCTTTACAGGAAGTGCTTTTCATTGTCTTCAATCCCCAAGCCTCCCCTTTGTTCCCTGAATCTGGACCAAAACTTTGCTTGTGGGCCTGGTGATCGGTGGGCCCTCATGGTTGGTGGTCGGTGGGTCTGGCGGTCGGTGGGGTCTTGGCGGTCGGGGGGTCCTGGCGGTCGGCGGGTCTTGGCGGTCGGTGGGTCCTGGCGGTCGGTGGGGTCTTGGCGGTCGGTGGGGTCTTGGCGGTCGGTGGGGTCTTGGCGGTCGGGGGGTCTTGGCGGTCGGTGGGTCCTGGCGGTCGGGGGGTCCTGGCGGTCGGCGGGTCTTGGCGGTCGGCGGGTCTTGGCGGTCGGTGGGGTCTTGGCGGTCGGTGGGGTCTTGGCGGTCGGTGGGGTCTTGGCGGTCGGTGGGTCTTGGCGGTCGGTGGGGTCTTGGCGGTCGGTGGGTCTTGGCGGTCGGCGGGTCTTGGCGGTCGGTGGGTCTTGGCGGTCGGGGGGTCTTGGCGGTCGGTGGGTCTTGGCGGTCGGGGGGTCTTGGTGGTCAGTGGGCCCTGGCGGTCGGTGGGTCTTGGCGGTCGGTGGGTCTTGGCGGTCGGCGGGTCTTGGCGGTCGGTGGGTCTTGGCGGTCGGGGGGTCTTGGCGGTCGGTGGGTCTTGGCGGTCGGTGGGTCTTGGCGGTCGGCGGGTCTTGGCGGTCGGCGGGTCTTGGCGGTCGGTGGGGTCTTGGCGGTCGGTGGGTCTTGGCGGTCGGTGGGTCTTGGCGGTCGGGGGGTCTTGGCGGTCGGTGGGTCTTGGCGGTCGGTGGGTCTTGGCGGTCGGGGGGTCTTGGCGGTCGGTGGGTCTTGGCGGTCGGTGGGGTCTTGGCGGTCGGTGGGTCCTGGCGGTCGGTGGGTCTTGGCGGTCGGTGGGTCTTGGCGGTCGGTGGGTCTTGGCGGTCGGGGGGTCTTGGCGGTCGGTGGGTCCTGGCGGTCGGGGGGTCCTGGCGGTCGGCGGGTCTTGGCGGTCGGCGGGTCTTGGCGGTCGGTGGGGTCTTGGCGGTCGGTGGGGTCTTGGCGGTCGGTGGGGTCTTGGCGGTCGGTGGGTCTTGGCGGTCGGTGGGGTCTTGGCGGTCGGTGGGTCTTGGCGGTCGGTGGGTCTTGGCGGTCGGCGGGTCTTGGCGGTCGGTGGGTCTTGGCGGTCGGGGGGTCTTGGCGGTCGGTGGGTCTTGGCGGTCGGGGGGTCTTGGTGGTCAGTGGGCCCTGGCGGTCGGTGGGTCTTGGCGGTCGGTGGGTCTTGGCGGTCGGCGGGTCTTGGCGGTCGGTGGGTCTTGGCGGTCGGGGGGTCTTGGCGGTCGGTGGGTCTTGGCGGTCGGCGGGTCTTGGCGGTCGGCGGGTCTTGGCGGTCGGTGGGGTCTTGGCGGTCGGTGGGTCTTGGCGGTCGGTGGGTCTTGGCGGTCGGGGGGTCTTGGCGGTCGGTGGGTCTTGGCGGTCGGTGGGTCTTGGCGGTCGGGGGGTCTTGGCGGTCGGTGGGTCTTGGCGGTCGGTGGGGTCTTGGCGGTCGGTGGGTCCTGGCGGTCGGTGGGTCTTGGCGGTCGGTGGGTCTTGGCGGTCGGTGGGTCTTGGCGGTCGGGGGGTCTTGGCGGTCGGTGGGTCTTGGCGGTCGGTGGGGTCTTGGCGGTCGGTGGGTCCTGGCGGTCGGTGGGTCTTGGCGGTCGGTGGGTCTTGGCGGTCGGTGGGTCTTGGCGGTCGGGGGGTCTTGGCGGTCGGTGGGTCTTGGCGGTCGGGGGGTCTTGGCGGTCGGTGGGTCTTGGCGGTCGGCGGGTCTTGGCGGTCGGCGGGTCTTGGCGGTCGGTGGGGTCTTGGCGGTCGGTGGGTCTTGGCGGTCGGTGGGTCTTGGCGGTCGGGGGGTCTTGGCGGTCGGTGGGTCTTGGCGGTCGGTGGGTCTTGGCGGTCGGGGGGTCTTGGCGGTCGGTGGGTCTTGGCGGTCGGTGGGGTCTTGGCGGTCGGTGGGTCTTGGCGGTCGGTGGGTCTTGGCGGTCGGTGGGTCTTGGCGGTCGGTGGGTCTTGGCGGTCGGGGGGTCTTGGCGGTCGGTGGGTCTTGGCGGTCGGTGGGGTCTTGGCGGTCGGTGGGTCCTGGCGGTCGGTGGGTCTTGGCGGTCGGTGGGTCTTGGCGGTCGGTGGGTCTTGGCGGTCGGGGGGTCTTGGCGGTCGGTGGGTCTTGGCGGTCGGGGGGTCTTGGCGGTCGGCGGGTCTTGGCGGTCGGTGGGGTCTTGGCGGTCGGTGGGCCTTGGCGGTCGGTGGGTCTTGGCGGTCGGTGGGTCTTGGCGGTCGGTGGGTCCTGGCGGTCGGGGGGTCCTGGCGGTCGGTGGGTCTTGGCGGTCGGTGGGTCTTGGCGGTCGGTGGGGTCTTGGCGGTCGGTGGGTCTTGGCGGTCGGGGGGTCCTGGCGGTCGGTGGGTCTTGGCGGTCGGTGGGTCTTGGCGGTTGGTTTAGCAGGAAGATAACTCATCTTTTCCCTTTCCTATTGACCTTTCCAAAGCTAGTGGAAGTTAAAGTGGAACTCTACCCGGGATAACGTTCTTTAGTAAGGAACATTCCACATTAATAATTCAGCTGTAATTTGCCTCCAGCGTTGCTCCTGTTATTTCTTGCTGCAGGCGGCCATTTTGCTGAAGCCCAGAGCCCCTGAGCAGCAGTAAATCATAAATTAGACGCTCATCCCCATTACTAACGCTGCAGATTGTTTTCCCTTCAGATGACTTCCTCCTGCTTCTGTGTGCGTCACAACAATGGAAGGTGTTTGTGAATGAGAAGAAAGAAGAATGGTACACGGTGGCTGGAGAGAATACGGGACAAATCGAGTTCCCCGGCAAGCGGCCAAATCTGGTGCCCAACTTTATCAACTGCCGGTGAGACTTCCCTGGCGTTTATCTTTGTTGAGGCTTTAAAGGGCCAGTCACACAAATATTCTGTCTTCATGGGGGCGGCCTTGTTTTAGGCTGTTCTTCCTGGTTTGGAGCGGCGCTCAGAGGGTGCGCTGTACTCGGCGTTACAATGTAAATCGGATCAGAGAAACGCGTTTCATTCCCGGCTGATTCCTTGGCCCAGATTCTTAAAGGGCTTACGACGGCGCAACGCAATGTGCGCCATCGTAAATCCTAATCTGGCCCGTCGTATCTCTGCCTAGCGCCGTCGTATCTATGCGCCTGGTTCTTAGAACGCATAGATATCCATTAGATCCGACAGGCGTAAGGCTCTTACACCGTCGAATCTTAACTGCATTTTTTTTTTTGCCCGCTAGGTGGCGCTTCCATCGATTTCCACGTCGAGTATGCAAATTAGCTAGATCCGCGAATTCGCGAACGTACGCGCGGCCGACGCAGTAAAGTTACGACGTTTACGTTAGGTTTTTCCTGGTGTAAAGTTGCCCCTCGGATTGGCCCTCCCCTGCCTTCAAATGTATTATATTGCCTCTCAATTGGCCCACGTACACTGGTGGTTTTACCCCGAAGCCAACAATGCAGCCACTGCATTGGAGGCAGCCATCCTCACCTCCTATGAATCCCTGCAAAATTTGATTCATCGTATGTCCCTTGGGGGGCGGGAGGGAACGAGTATTATAGCTATGACTCTACGGATTATTAAACTCACTAAATTGCAAGTCCCCTCCAGCAGTAATACATACTCACCGAACACTCCACTGTGGGGGAATCCCAACCTTCCGGAATTTTTCCGTAGATCGGATGGGAGATACTGGTCGAAAAGGGGGGTAAAAACTATTTTACATCTGTTCTCAGGCAATGTGCTTCGTACTTTTGAGGAATTTGGTAGAGACTATAATCTGCCACGCACGGCTTACTTCCTTTACCTACAGATACGCCACACTGCAGCAACGCAGTTTGGCCTTCGTAACATAGTCATCCAGCTTTCTCGGCTGGAGCGACTACTAACTGACCCCTCGCACACCAAGTTAGTCTCCACATATTATGGGTCTCTCCTGCACACTACGACTCAAAGGCTGAGCAAAGCGGCTGCTAGCTGGAGAGCCGACATCCCTGAACTGACGGAGGAGATCTGGCAGGAGGTATTACCCCTCCAGGTCCCTTCTGTCATTTCGTCCCGTGACAAGGTAATACAGACCAAACTGTTATATAGATCCTACTTCACACCATGCTTACTGTTCAAACTCAGCAGAATCCCCTCAGCGCTATGCTCCCGATGCGGCGCGGCCGATGGCACGTTCTTTCATATGATGTGGGAGTGTGCTCCGATTAGGAAGTTCTGGTCGGAGGTCACGGCCTTCATTAGCTCGCTGACTGAGATACCCAATATATGTAATCCTCTGAGGTGTTTACTGGGCCACATTGATGATGAGACTATATCTAAGAATATGCAAACCTTCCTGCGGATAGTACTGTTCTATGCTAAGAAGTCTATAACCTTCCACTGGAAGTCTCCAACCTTACCCACCATTACCTTTTGGCTCACCACCATCAATCGTGCTATACCGCTGTATAAGATGACATATGAGGCCAGAGGGTGTCCATTCTTCAAGGTCTGGGGCTCTTGGGTTGATTCCGAGATCACCATACCTCCTGCTCCTTGAACTTTGACTGATACCTCTGCCCGTTGCACCATACCTCCTGCTCCTTGGACTCTGACTGATACCTCTGCCCGTTGTACCATACCTCCTGCTCCTTGGACTCTGACTGATACCTCTGCCCGTTGCACCATACCTCCTGCTCCTTGGACTTTGACTGATACCTCTGCCCGTTGCACCATACCTCCTGCTCCTTGGACTTTGACTGATACCTCTGCCCGTTGCACCATACCTCCTGCTCCTTGGACTTTGACTGATACCTCTGCCCGTTGCACCATACCTCCTGCTCCCTGAACTCTGACTGATACCTCTGCCCGTTGTACCATACCTCCTGCTCCTTGAACTCTGACTGATACCTCTGCCCGTTGCACCATACCTCCTGCTCCTTGAACTCTGACTGATACCTCTGCCCGTTGCACCATACCTCCTGCTCCTTGGACTCTGACTGATACCTCTGCCCGTTGCACCATACCTCCTGCTCCTTGAACTTTGACTGATACCTCTGCCCGTTGCCCCATACCTCCTGCTCCTTGGACTCTGACTGATACCTCTGCCCGTTGCACCATACCTCCTGCTCCTTGAACTTTGACTGATACCTCTGCCCGTTGCACCATACCTCCTGCTCCTTGGACTCTGACTGATACCTCTGCCCGTTGTACCATACCTCCTGCTCCTTGGACTCTGACTGATACCTCTGCCCGTTGCACCATACCTCCTGCTCCCTGAACTCTGACTGATACCTCTGCCCGTTGTACCATACCTCCTGCTCCTTGGACTCTGACTGATACCTCTGCCCGTTGCACCATACCTCCTGCTCCTTGGACTTTGACTGATACCTCTGCCCGTTGCACCATACCTCCTGCTCCTTGGACTTTAACTGATGACTGATACCTCTGCCCGTTGTACCATACCTCCTGCTCCTTGAACTTTGACTGATACCTCTGCCCGTTGCACCATACCTCCTGCTCCTTGAACTTTGACTGATACCTCTGCCCGTTGCCCCATACCTCCTGCTCCTTGAACTTTGACTGATACCTCTGCCCGTTGCACCATACCTCCTGCTCCTTGAACTTTGACTGATACCTCTGCCCGTTGCCCCATACCTCCTGCTCCTTGAACTTTGACTGATACCTCTGCCCGTTGCCCCATACCTCCTGCTCCTTGAACTTTGACTGATACCTCTGCCCGTTGCACCATACCTCCTGCTCCTTGAACTTTGACTGATACCTCTGCCCGTTGCCCCATACCTCCTGCTCCTTGAACTTTGACTGATACCTCTGCCCGTTGTACCATACCTCCTGCTCCTTGAACTTTGACTGATACCTCTGCCCGTTGCCCCATACCTCCTGCTCCTTGAACTTTGACTGATACCTCTGCCCGTTGCCCCATACCTCCTGCTCCTTGAACTTTGACTGATACCTCTGCCCGTTGCCCCATACCTCCTGCTCCTTGAACTTTGACTGATACCTCTGCCCGTTGCCCCATACCTCCTGCTCCTTGAACTTTGACTGATACCTCTGCCCGTTGCCCCATACCTCCTGCTCCTTGAACTTTGACTGATACCTCTGCCCGTTGCCCCATACCTCCTGCTCCTTGAACTTTGACTGATACCTCTGCCCGTTGCCCCATACCTCCTGCTCCTTGAACTTTGACTGATACCTCTGCCCGTTGAATAGATCTAAGTGAGTAAATTAACGATTCTGTTGTTTTTCTCCCACCTTTCTCTGTGCGTTTTTATGAAAATGCTCAATGTGTACCAGCTACCAAAGTTTTGTAAAATGATGTACCGGGCGATGTTCGCCTAGGATGTGTGTTTCTTGTATTGTCTGTTTTGTATGTACAAAAATTTCAAAATAAAAATGTACCTTTAAAAAAAAAAAGTTGCCCCTGCTATATGAGGCGCAGCCAATGTTAAGTATGGCCGTCGTTCCCGTGACGAAATTTGAAATTTTTACGTTGTTTGCGTAAGTCGTCCGTGAATGGGGCTGGACGTCATTTACGTTCACGTCGAAACCAATGACGTTCTTGCGGCGTACTTTGGAGAAATGCACACTGGGAAATTCCACGGACGGCGCATGCGCCGTTCCGCAAAAACCTCAATCACGTCGGGTCACAGTAGTTTAACATAAAACACGCCCCCCCTTCCACATTTGAATTAGGCGGGCTTACGCCGGCCAATTTACGCTACGCCGCCGCAACTTAAGGAGCAACTGCTTTGAGAATACAGCACTTGCCCGTGTAAGTTGCGGCGGCGTAACGTAAATTGGATATGTTACGCCGCCGCAAAGATACGCCATTCTAGGAGAATCTGGGCCCTTATCTCCACACATTCAGGGATGAGCTCCCTCTAGTGGTTATCCATAGACACTGGCAGTGCTCACTGAATCCTCGCCATGCGTTGCTTTACATGTGTGCGACGATCGATCGATCTTTGTGTGTAGTCCTAGGTTCTCCAGCCTTCATCTGACGCGTCTGTCTTTGCAGATCTTATCTGGACATGCTGAAGGTTGTGGTCTTCCGTTATCTCTTCTGGTTTGTCCTGACCATTGTCTTCATCACGGGGGCCACCAGGATCAGCGTCTTTGGCCTGGGATACCTGATGTCCTGCTTCTACCTCCTCCTCTCTGGCACCGCTCTTCTACAGAAGCCATTGAAGGCCAGGCTTGTCCTCTGGGACTGTCTGATCATCTATAACATCACAGTGATCCTCTCCAAGAACCTTCTATCGGTGAGACCTCCCCCTTACACGTGTGATAGATCTGTGTGAAATCTGATACACAAGTATTGGAAATAATCATGTCTGCTCTGGATGGAGCCGATCCACGGAATGCGGGTTTATCGGTGAGACCTCCTCCCCCTTACACGTGTGATAGATCTGTGTGAAATCTGATACACAAGTATTGGAAATTATCATGTCTGCTCTGGATGGAGCCGATCCACGGAATGCGGGTTTATCGGTGGATCTCGGGGGACTCATCCAATGGATGTCTCTCGGGAATTCTCACTGTAAGTTCTCATTGCTGTGTTTCCTGACTCCTCGAATCTCAGCTGGGCGGCTGCAAAGAGGCTGAGTGGGCGGCTGCGGGCTCCATGGACAGCCCAGCTGGGCGGCTGCAAAGAGGCTGAGTGGGCGGGCTCCAGGGACAGCCCAGCTGGGCGGCTGCAAAGAGGCTGAGTGGGCGGGCTCCAGGGACAGCCCAGCTGGGCGGCTGCAAAGAGGCTGAGTGGGCGGGCTCCAGGGACAGCCCAGCTGGGCGGCTGCGAAAAGGCTGAGTGGGCGGGCTCCAGGGACAGCCCAGCTGGGCGGCTGCGAAAAGGCTGAGTGGGCGGGCTCCAGGGACAGCCCAGCTGGGCGGCTGCGAAAAGGCTGAGTGGGCGGGCTCCAGGGACAGCCCAGCTGGGCGGCTGCGAAGAGGCTGAGTGGGCGGGCTCCAGGGACAGCCCAGCTGGGCGGCTGCGAAGAGGCAGGGAGAGCGCTGTGGGCTTCAGGAATAGCACAGGATTCAGTGGCCCCTGGCAAATCATCATTCGACCCCCCAGGTTGAGAACCGCTGTTCTATATAAACTGTACCAAGCACCCCACAGCATGTCTGCCATTACATTTATTAGCATTTGTTGTGCCCCCCCCCCCTCTGATTTAGTTTCATGTTCCTGGGATTTAACTTCATTGCCAAGTCCTGCCAACTGACATTCCGTCGTCCATTGAGGTGGTCTGGTCATGTATGGCACTCGGTGGACAGAGATGGTCGTCCATTGAGGTGGTCTGGTCATGTATGGCACTCGGTGGACAGAGATTGTCGTCCATTGAGGTGGTCTGGTCATGTATGGCACAGAGATTGTCATTTTGTAGCTAAGCAGTTGGATTTAAATCGATCAAAGTGACTTCCCATCAGTAGTGTGAAGGTTTTGGACGGTTGTACGTTCCGATCATTTCACCCAAGAGTGATTGTAAATTGCAGCGTCTGTGTGGTCCGTCCTGGAGAAGGTTTATATCCCACGTCTGTGTGGTCGGTCCTGGAGAAGGTTTATATCCCACGTCTGTGGTATTGTGTATAGATTATATATACTGCATAGTAATTGTAGCTTCCTAATGGTGATGAATGTCAGATTGTCGGTAATCCGCTCTCTTTGTCCGTCTTCCAGCTTTTGTCGTGCGTGTTTGTGGAGCAAATGCAGAACAACTTCTGCTGGGTGATCCAGATCTTCAGCCTGGTCTGCACCGTCAAGGGTTACTACAACCGTGAGTATGGGCCGCGCCAAACCCAAGAATAGAGGGGGGGGGGGGGCAATACTATATGATGGGATCTGCACTTTATATAAAGCACCTTCTCCCTCTCCTGTCACTTGTACTGACCCATCCCCCCCCCCCCCCATTACACGATTATACATGAAAACGTTTTTGGGGGTTAAGTTCCTTCTCTGCGGGATCTGAAGCCGCACTTCCTACTTCATCACCTACATGAGTCCCCCTTCCAACTGAAGCCCCCCGGGATATCACCATCCCACATTCCTGGAGGCCTCACCAGGAAAATCTACGTAACGCTGTGTATGCGTTCCCGTACTTCATCAGGGGGCCGGCCCAAAGAACCCAGAGGGGACAGCTGACGTGGTGACGTCACATGAGAAGATGGCGGACCTGGAGATCCCACATGGAGCGTTAGATTACACCAGACAGTGCTGGATCTGCTGGGCAGGTGAGTATTTTTTTTTATAGAGAACCCAGTGGTCCAGGTGGGAGGGGGGGGGATGGGGGTGCTGCCGCCAAACATCCTTACAAATCCTCCACCCTACTGGGAGAGCAACAAAATCTTGGAGGGTGTCTGGTAGAATTTTTGCCCATTCAGCCAAAAGTAAATGTGCGAGGTCAGAGACTGATGGGAGGTCGGGGGAGCGATGGGAGGAGGTCGGGGGACTGATGGGAGGTCGGGGGAGCGATGGGGGGAGCGATGGGAGGTCAGAGAATGTCTGGCTTGCCATTGGTATTGTATGATATTCTATAGAGGTTGGGTCGGGTTGGGTTGGGTCGGGCTGGGTCGGGTCGGGTTGGGTTGGGTTGGGTCGGCTGGGTCGGGTCTGGTTGGGTCGGGCTGGGTCGGGTCGGGTTGGTTTGGGTCGGGTCGGCTGGGTCGGTTTGGGTTGGGTCGGGCTGGGTCGGGTCTGGTTGGGTTGGGTTGGGTCGGGTCTGGTTGGGTTGTGTTGGGTCGGGTTGTGTTGGGTCGGGCTGGGTCGGGTCGGGTTGGGTTGTGTTGGGTCGGGTTGTGTTGGGTCGGGTCGTGTTGGGTCGGGTCGTGTTGGGTCGGGTCGGGTTAAGTCGGGCTGGGTCGGGTCGGGTTGGGTTGTGTTGGGTCGGGTTGTGTTGGGTCGGGTTGTGTTGGGTCGGGTCGTGTTGGGTCGGGTCGGGTTAAGTCGGGCTGGGTTGGGTCGAGTTGGGTTGGTTTGGGTTGGGTTGAGTCGGGTTGGGTTGGGTCGGGCTGGGTCGGGTCTGGTTTGGTTGGGTTGGGTCGGGTTGGGTCGGGTCTGGTTGGGTTGGGTCGGGTCGGGTTAAGTCGGGTCGGGCTGGGTTGGGTTGGGTCGAGTTGGGTCGGGTTGGGTTGGGTTGGGTCGGGTCGGGTTGGGTTGGGTTGGGTCGGGTTAAGTCGGGTCGGGCTGGGTTGGGTTGGGTTGGGTTGGGTCGGGTCGGGTTGGGTTGGGTCGGGTTGGGTTGGGTTGGGTCGGGTCGGTCTCTTAGCCGGTCCCTCAGGTTCCATATAATGAGGTGGAGGTTGGCGGTGGAAAGCACAGCGTCCTTTATGAGGAATGTTAGAGAAAACCATAAGGGAAAAGGGGGACGCTGCGGTGCACAGGACAGGGCGGTAATGATGAGAAAGAGAAGATTTTTATGAAATATAGATACATTAAAATTCAATTAATTTGATGGATAATGGTGGTCTTTAAAAATACATATTTCTTGTTTACAAAGCGTGGAGATCGCATATTCCCAACACGTTTCGCGATATTCGCTTCTTCAGGGGAAAGCAAAATCCAAGCAAAAGAGTTTATAGCTGAACAAAACAGAATACATAGGATTAGCTATGTGCACAAAAAGAAAAAGAAAAAGTCGTGTACAAAATATATAAGTAGAACATATGTGTAACGGGAGGCATAGAGATATTCCAAAAAGGGAGGCAAACATGAAAGCTTACCAACCAACCACCATCGAGGAGGGCGCAGAGGAGGGCGCATACGCTCCCGAGAGCAGCGATGGGTAGATGGACCGGTGGGTAGGGTCAGTACCAGGTTAGCAAATACCGTCACAAACAGGTGCTATAGGAGCATGCCGTGCCGCTAGGACTGTAGAAACAAAAACAGAAAACAAAAGAGAATAAGGCTGCATTCACACCTAGGCGTAGGCAATAGCGGCGTTTTCCGGCGGTTTTTTTCGGCGTTTTTTTCGCGCGTATTCATGCCAATATGCGCGTTTGCATACAGCGTTGTCCGACGTTTTTGTACTTAGACGTTTTTTTTTTAGCCAATAGGAAAAACTAATCATCTTTTCATCACTTGTTGCTATGTTGGTAGATTTTTTTAATCTTCTGCATGGGCGACAAGTTCTATTGACAAAACGCCTGTAGCAAACGCTTGTTGTCGCGCAATACGCGCGTATCTGGCGTTTTACATTGATTTCAATGATAAACCAAAAACGCTCAAATACGCGCATATCGCGCGTATTGCGCGACAAAAAAGGGTCCGGAACTTCTTTTGACTACAGGCGATGCGCGTCAGGCGCATCAGCGTGCAGATGTGAACCATCCCCATTGACTTTCATTGCTTTTCGTCCCTCTGGCGTTTGTTCGCGTTGCGCTACATGCGACAAAACGCGAAGGTGTGAATGGGGTCTAAAGAATCCCATCGCTGCTCTCGGGAGCGTATGCGCCCTCCTCTGCGCCCTCCTCTGCGCCCTCCTCTATGGTGCTTGGTTGGTAAGCTTTCATGTTTGCCTCCCGTTACACATATGTTCTACTTGTATATTTTGTACACGACTTTTTCTTTTTCATTTTGTATTCTGTTTTGTTCAGCTATAAACTCTTTTGCTTGGATTTTTCTTTCCCCTGAAGAAGCGAAAATGGCGAAACATGTTGGGAATATGCGATCTCCACGCTTTGTAAACAAGAAATATGTATTTTTAAAGACCACCATTATCCATGAATTTAATTGAATTTTAATGTATCTATATTTGATAAAAATCTTCTCCTTCTCATCATTGCCGCCCTGTCCTGTGCACCGCAGCGTCCCCCTTTTCCCTCATCGTTTTCTCGAACATTTTCTATGGGATTCGTCGCCTTCTTCTATGATCGATTCCACAGGGGCTTGGACACAACTATACTTTGAGGAATGAAGAGGCCGGTCATGTTGGGGCCAATAAAGGGGGCGCTCTCGCACACAATTGGCTCTTGGCATCCCGCGGTAACAATAAGACCTGAGAGGTCCTCTGACACGGCGCCGTATCCGGTGAAGATTTCCTTTCTCTTTCTTCCATCAGCTCATGAAGTGGACAAAGGCCACGAATGTCCCCTTCCGGTGGAAGAAGCCGGAATCATCTGGGACAGTATCTGTTTCTTCTTCCTCCTCCTGCAGAGAAGAGTCTTCCTCAGCTCCTACTTCCTGCACGTGGTGACCGACCTTCGCGCCTCCTCCCTGCAAGCCTTCAGGTGCGTTCTTCTCTCAACCAATCCCATGCAATGTACATTATATTGTATCCCGACACATTTAATCGCTTGCGGATTGCCCGCTGTGTTTTTACTGCCGCTCTGTGCCAGATCACATACATGGTACCTCCGGGGCATGCGCACCATAGGCTACCCGTTCCTGCTGTGATTGGACACCACAGGAGCCAATCAGCAGGTCTGGCGGACGCAATGTCTGCTGGGACCCGCCGATCATTCGTGAGAAAGTCAGACCGCCGTTCTGTGAGGGGAATGTGCTGATCTTGTGTTCCCGCTGAGCAGAAACACGGATCTTTACATTCCCCCAGTCAAAGCTCCTCCCCCACAGTTAGAAAACACACCCAGGGAACACATGTGATTGCCCCGATGGTAAAAAGTGTCGCTTGGTGTCAGATTCGTATATCGCAATCCCACTAGAAGGTGTAGAGGGGGAGGGGAGGCTTGGAGTACATGTAGAGATCAGACAAACTCCATGCATCGTTTTCCCCTTTTAGTTCTGGATAAAGTGGAGTTCCAGAAATGAGCTCAGAGATCCCTCCTCTGTGATCCCGCCAGGAAGCTGTCGCTGTACTGGGCCAATCATAAACGGCCGAGGCATTCCTTGCCCTGCACCTCATGTATACATGGCTGACTTCCTGTTCTCTGTCACCTGGACAGGAAGTGAGGAATAATCTTCCCAGTGGGGACAAGATTTTTAGCTTGAGTGGGAATTGAATATCCTGTAGTGATTATCACAAATCTTTCTGTACGCGAGGAATCTTCTGCGTGACGTCACCGCGTTCTATTTCAGGGGCTTCGAGCTTTATATGGCGACGATACGGAAGAACATGGATTTCCACCACGAGACGGAGAGACGCTCCCGCACCCAACTCAAGAAGCAGTAAGTGTCCCAACCCCCCATCATCATAAGTAGCCAATCAGAGCTCACCCCCATCATCATAAGTAGCCAATCAGAGCTCACCCCCATCATCATAAGTAGCCAATCAGAGCTCACCCCCATCATCATAAGTAGCCAATCAGAGCTCACCCCTCATTATCATAAGTAGCCAATCAGAGCTCACCCCCCATCATCATAAGTAGCCAATCAGAGCTCACCCCCATTATTTAAGTCGCATTTGATACAAAATTTGTGTCTTAGAAGAAGAAGGAGATTTATGGAAATAATTTTTACATTTTCTCTTCTCCAGGATGGAGAGAATTCGTGCGAAACAAGAACGTTACCACCAAGGGAGGAAGCAGAGCAAGACCGAGCGGGAGGAGCGAGGTACAATGCCGCCAAACCTGCCGCCAAAACCTGCCGCCATACCTGCTGCCAAACCCTGCCGCCAAACCCCGCCGCCAAAACCTGCCGCCAAACCCCGCCGCCAAAACCTGCCGCCAAACCCCGCCGCCAAAACCTGCTGCCAAACCTGCCGCCGACAAAACCTGCCGCCAAACCCCGCCGACAAAACCTGCCGCCAAACCCCGCCGCAACCTGACGCCAAAACCTGCCGCCAAACCCCGCCGCAACCTGCCGCCAAACCCCGCCGCCAAAACCTGCCGCCAAACCCCACCGCAACCTGCCGCCAAAACCTGCCGTCAAACCCCGCCGACAAAACCTGCCGCCAAACCCTGCCGCCAAAACCTGCCGCCAAACCCCGCCGCCAAAACCTGCCGCCAAACCCCGCCGACAAAACCTGCCGCCAAACCCTGCCGCCAAAACCTGCCGCCAAACCCCGCCGCCAAAACCTGCCGCCAAACCCCGCCGACAAAACCTGCCGCCAAACCCCGCCGACAAAACCTGACGCCAAACCCCGCCGCAACCTGACGCCAAACCCCGCCGCAACCTGACGCCAAACCCCGCCGACAAAACCTGCCGCCAAAACCTGCCGCCAAACCCCGCCGCCAAAACCTGCCGCCAAACCCCACCGCAACCTGCCGCCAAAACCTGCCGTCAAACCCCGCCGACAAAACCTGCCGCCAAACCCCACCGCAACCTGCCGCCAAACCCCACTGCAACCTGCCGCCAAAACCTGCCGCCAAACCCCGCCGCCAAAACCTGCCGCCAAACCCGCCGCCAAAACCTGCCGCCAAACCCGCCGCCAAAACCTGCCGCCAAACCCCGCCGCCAAAACCTGCCGCCAAACCCGCCGCCAAAACCTGCCGCCAAAACCTGCCGCCAAACCCGCCGCCAAAACCTGCCGCCAAACCCCGCCGCCAAAACCTGCCGCCAAACCCCGCCGCCAAAACCTGCCGCCAAACCCCACCGCAACCTGCCGCCAAAACCTGCCGCCAAACCCCACCGCAACCTGCCGCCAAAACCTGCCGCCAAACCCCGCCGACAAAACTTCCCGCCAAAACCTGCCGCAATCCTTGGAAAGATTGTAATATAAATAAAATCTCCATTTATTAGGAAGAATCTCGGCATTAACCACTTCAGTCCTGGAAGAATTTACCCCCCTTAATGACTCGGCCATTTTTAGCGATACGGCATAAATGTAAATGAGAATTGCGCGGTTGTGCGACGCTGTACACAAATACAACTCATGTCTTTTTTTTCCCACAAATAGAAATTTCTTTTGTTGTTTCTCAGGAGAGGAGGAAGGAAGAAAGAAGAAGAAGAAATCCAAGAAGATCCACTGGAGCCGCCCGTGGCTGGATCACGCCTCAGGTCCGTGTGCGCAATTCTCCGTCCATGGCGGCCCAATGCCGTAACCTTCCATATAATCTTCCATGTAATCTTCCGTGTAATCTTCCGTGTAATCTTCCGTGTAACCTTCCGTGTAATCTTCCGTGTAACCTTCCGTGTAATCTTCCATGTAATTCTCCGTCCATGGCGGCCCAATGCCGTAACCTTCCATATAATCTTCCGTGTAACCTTCCGTGTAATCTTCCATGTAATTCTCCGTCCATGGCGGCCCAATGCCGTAATCTTCCATGTAATCTTCCATGTAATTCTCCGTCCATGGCGGCCCAATGCCGTAATCTTCCATGTAATCTTCCATGTAACCTTCCGTGTAATCTTCCGTGTAATCTTCCGTGTAACCTTCCGTGTAATCTTCCGTGTAATCTTCCGTGTAACCTTCCGTGTAATCTTCCGTGTAACCTTCCGTGTAATCTTCCATGTAATTCTCCGTCCATGGCGGCCCAATGCCGTAACCTTCCATATAATCTTCCGTGTAACCTTCCGTGTAATCTTCCATGTAATTCTCCGTCCATGGCGGCCCAATGCCGTAACCTTCCATGTAATCTTCTGTGTAACCTTCCGTGTAATCTTCCGTGTAACCTTCCGTGTAATCTTCCGTGTAATCTTCCGTGTAATCTGTGTAATCTTCCGTGTAACCTTCCGTGTAATCTTCCGTGTAACCTTCCGTGTAATCTTCCATGTAATTCTCCGTCCATGGCGGCCCAATGCCGTAACCTTCCATGTAATCTTCTGTGTAACCTTCCGTGTAATCTTCCGTGTAACCTTCCGTGTAATCTTCCGTGTAATCTTCCATGTAATTCTCCATCCATGGCGGCCCAATGCGGTAATCTTCCCTCCTGGCGGTTCTCCTTCCTCTGTCTATAGACGTCTCCTGATTGGCTGGAGTTTTGGTTTTCCTTGTGACAGGCCGGCCCCTGTGGTGCTTGGGGGGTCCCTGTGAGGGGACATCAAATTATTTTTGGGGGGTCCCTGTGGGGGACATCTAATTATTTTTGGGGGGTCCCTGTGGGGGACATCGAATTATTTTTGGGGGGACATCGAATTATTTGTGGGGGGTCCCTGTGGGGGACATGGAATTATGTTTGGGGGGTCCCTGTGGGGGACATGGAATTATGTTTGGGGGGGTCCCTGTGGGGGACATGGAATTATGTTTGGGGGGTCCCTGTGGGGGACATGGAATTATGTTTGGGGGGGTCCCTGTGGGGGACATGGAATTATGTTTGGGGGGTCCCTGTGGGGGACATGGAATTATGTTTGGGGGGTCCCTGTGGGGGACATGGAATTATGTTTGGGGGGGTCCCTGTGGGGGGACATGGAATTATTTGTGGGGGGTCCCTGTGGGGGGACATGGAATTATTTGTGGGGGGTCCCTGTGGGGGGACATGGAATTATTTGTGGGGGGTCCCTGTGGGGGGACATGGAATTATTTGTGGGGGGAATTATTTGTGGGGGGTCCCTGTGGGGGGAATTATTTTTGGGGGGTCCCTGTGGGGGACATGGAATTATTTTTGGGGGGTCCCTGTGGGGGGAATTATTTTGGGGGGGTCCCTGTGGGGGGAATTATTTTTGGGGGGGTCCCTGTGGGGGGAATTATTTTTGGGGGGAATTATTTTTGGGGGGTCCCTGTGGGGGGGTCCCTGTGGGGGGACATGGAATTATTTTTGGGGGGTCCCTCCCTGTGGGGGGACATGGAATTATTTTTGGGGGGGTCCCTGTGGGGGACATCGTATTTTTGGGGGGACATGGAATTATTTTGGGGGGTCCCTGTGGGGGGACATGGAATTATTTTTGGGGGGTCCCTGTGGGGGACATCGTATTTTTGGGGGGACATGGAATTATTTTGGGGGGTCCCTGTGGGGGGACATGGAATTATTTGTGGGGGGTCCCTGTGGGGGACATCGTATTTTTGGGGGGACATGGAATTATTTTGGGGGGTCCCTGTGGGGGGACATGGAATTATTTTGGGGGGTCCCTGTGGGGGGGACATGGAATTATTTGTGGGGGGGTCCCTGTGGGGGGACATGGAATTATTTTTGGGGGGTCCCTGTGGGGGGACATGGAATTATTTTTGGGGGGTCCCTGTGGGGGACATAGAATTATTTTTGGGGGGTCCCTGTGGGGGGAATTATTTTTGGGGGGTCCCTGTGGGGGGACATGGAATTATTTTTGGGGGGTCCCTGTGGGGGACATCGTATTTTTGGGGGGACATGGAATTATTGTTGTCTTCTGTGTCCGCAGTGCTGCATTCGGGGGATTATTTTCTATTCGAATCGGACAGCGAGGAGGAGGAGGAGGAGTCGGCGCTGGAGGAGGAGTCGGCGTTGGAGGAACCAAAACCACCCAAACAGAGTGCCTTCCAGGTGAGGGGGAGGAGCCGTGTGAAGATGGCGTCCGGCGAATCATTAGTCTTCATCCAGTTCTACCAAATTATGAAATCAAAATTCTTCACTTTAATTATAATTTTTTAAAAGACGATAAAATAAATGGCGCGGTTGTGTCCGCCATTTTACAATGCGATCTTATTTAGCCAAAATTCTTCATGCGGGAAAAGCTTCAATCGCCGCCGCCTATCGCGGGAAATATTTTCATTTTCGTTCCAGAAATTACTATAACCCCAAAAACGATATATTTTCTGAAAGCAGATACCCTGGAGAATAAAATGGTGGCAGTTTGATCTCCCCAATGTCCACAGATGGGAAAACTCCGCCCCCAGACCCCTCCCCCCCCCCCAGCTCCAATCACAACAATAGAAAAGGTTTTGGCGGGAGATGGATCATTTTTGTATCGGGGGGTCTGGTGGTCAGTAATGGGGGGGGGGGCTCAGAATTGTGTCCGGCGCTCCTCCCCCAGACCCCGCCCCCCCCCCCCAGCTCCAATCACAACAATAGAAAAGGTTTTGGCGGGAGATGGATTCTTTTTGTATCGGGGGGTCTGGTGGTCAGTAATGGGGGGGGGGCTCAGAATTGTGTCCGGCGCTCCTCCCCCAGACCCCTCCCCCCCCCCAGCTCCAATCACAACAATAGAAAAGGTTTTGGCGGGAGATGGATCATTTTTGTATCGGGGGGTCTGGTGGTCAGTAATGGGGGGGGGGGCTCAGAATTGTGTCCGGCGCTCCTCCCCCAGACCCCGCCCC
This sequence comes from Rana temporaria, assembly GCF_905171775.1. Lineage (NCBI taxonomy): Eukaryota > Metazoa > Chordata > Amphibia > Anura > Ranidae > Rana > Rana temporaria. The sequence continues at coordinate 164,152,380 of NC_053499.1, read as the reverse complement.
CCCCCCCCCAGCTCCAATCACAACAATAGAAAAGGTTTTGGCGGGAGATGGATTATTTTTGTATCGGGGGGTCTGGTGGTCAGTAATGGGGGGGCTCAGAATTGTGTCCGGCGCGCCTCGCCCAGACCCCGCCCCTCCCCCCCCAGCTCCAATCACAACAATAGAAAAGGTTTTGGCGGGAGATGGATTCTTTTTGTATCGGGGGGTCTGGTGGTCAGTAATGGGGGGGGGGGCTCAGAATTGTGTCCGGCGCCCCTCCCCCAGACCCCGCCCCCCCCCCCAGCTCCAATCACAACAATAGAAAAGGTTTTGGCGGGAGATGGATTATTTTTGTATCGGGGGGTCTGGTGGTCAGTAATGGGGGGGGGGGCTCAGAATTGTGTCCGGCGCCCCTCCCCCAGACCCCGCCCCCCCCCAGCTCCAATCACAACAATAGAAAAGGTTTTGGCGGGAGATGGATTCTTTTTGTATCGGGGGGTCTGGTGGTCAGTAATGGGGGGGGGCTCAGAATTGTGTCCGGCGCTCCTCCCCCAGACCCCGCCCCTCCCCCCAGCTCCAATCACAACAATAGAAAAGGTTTTGGCGGGAGATGGATCATTTTTGTATCGGGGGGTCTGGTGGTCAGTAATGGGGGGGCTCAGAATTGTGTCCGGCGCTCCTCCCCCAGACCCCGCCCCTCCCCCCCAGCTCCAATCACAACAATAGAAAAGGTTTTGGCGGGAGATGGATCATTTTTGTATCGGGGGGTCTGGTGGTCAGTAATGGGGGGGGGGCTCAGAATTGTGTCCGGCGCTCCTCCCCCAGTCGGCCATTTTATTCCAACTCTTCCACAAAAAACAAAGTATCTGTAAGTCCCGCCCTGTTTGTGATCCGTCCATTAATCCCCTCCCCCATGTCCCATCTAGCTGGCCTATCAGGCCTGGCTGACCAATGCCAAGTCTGTGCTGAAGGAGAGGAGGAGGAGCCAGAAACAAAGGATGGAAGCGGCAAAGACTCAGAAAGGAGACGCCCAACCAGAAGGAGGTGACTGAAAATTTCCTCTTTATATGTCCGCCATTTATTATTGTATTCCTGTCTGTAGAATTCTCCATCATTTCATGGGTCAGAACTTCCTCCTCCGGGGCAGGGATTGGTTGGATGTCAATGTGGGTGGGTGAGCCCATCTGTAAAAGGAAACGGGGGGGGGGGATCTGTAAGAGGAAACGGGGGGGGGGATCTGTAAGAGCAAACGGGGGGGGGGATCTGTAAGAGGAAACGGGGGGGGGATCTGTAAGAGGAAACGGGGGGGAGGGGATCTGTAAGAGAAAGCGGGGGGGGGATCTGTAAGAGGAAACGGGGGGGGGATCTGTAAGAGGAAACGGGGGGGGGATCTGTAAGAGAAAAAAGGGGGGGGGGGATCTGTAAGAGAAGACCGGGGGAGGGGATCTGTAAGAGAAAACGGGGGGAGGGGGGGGGATCTGTAAGAGAAAACGGGGGGGGGTCTGTAAGAGAAAACGGGGGGGGGGGGGATCTGTAAGAGAAAACGGGGGGAGGGGGGGAGGGGTTTGTAAGAGAAGACCGGGGGAGGGGGGGGATCTGTAAGAGGAAACGGGGGGAGGGGATCTGTAAGAGGAAACGGGGGGGGGGGATCTGTAAGAGAAAACGGGGGGGAGGGGATCTGTAAGAGGAAACGGGGGGGGGATCTGTAAGAGGAAACGGGGGGGGGGATCTGTAAGAGAAAACGGGGGGGGGGGGTCTGTAAGAGAAAACGGGGGGGGGTCTGTAAGAGAAAACGGGGGGAGGGGATCTGTAAGAGAAAACGGGGGGGGGGATCTGTAAGAGGAAACGGGGGGGGGATCTGTAAGAGAAAACGGGGGGGGGATCTGTAAGAGAAAACGGGGGGGGGGATCTGTAAGAGCAAACGGGGGGGGGGATCTGTAAGAGGAAACGGGGGGGGGGGGATCTGTAAGAGGAAACGGGGGGGGGGGATCTGTAAGAGAAAACGGGGGGAGGGGATCTGTAAGAGAAAACGGGGGGGGGGGATCTGTAAGAGGAAACGGGGGGGGGGGATCTGTAAGAGGAAACGGGGGGGGGGATCTGTAAGAGAAAACGGGGGGGGGGAACTATAAGAGAAAAAAGGGGGGGCGGTCTGTTAGAGGAAACGGGGGGGGGGATCTGTAAGAGAAAACGGGGGGGGGGGGAGGGGTTTGTAAGAGAAGACCGGGGGAGGGGGGGGATCTGTAAGAGAAGACCGGGGGAGGGGATCTGTAAGAGAAAACGGGGGGAGGGGTTTGTAAGAGAAGACCGGGGGGGGGGGATCTGTAAGAGAAAACAGGGAGGGGGGGGATCTGTAAGAGAAGACCGGGGGAGGGGATCTGTAAGAGAAAACAGGGAGGGGGGGGATCTGTAAGAGAAGACCGGGGGAGGGGATCTGTAAGAGAAAAGGGGGGGGGGGGATCTGTAAGAGAAAACGGGGGGGGGGATCTGTAAGGGAAAACGGGGGGAGGGGGGAGGGGTTTGTAAGAGAAGACCGGGGGAGGGGGGAGATCTGTAAGAGAAAACGGGGGAGGGGGGCACCCAAAGATGGCGCTGACTTCAGGTTTTGGGGACTTTGCGGTGTTTCTTCTCATAGAATGGGGACGTTGTGATTTGGGGAAGATTTCGGATTTGTTGGTAATTATTGGCGGCCGACTTTCTTCTCCTTTCAAAGTAAAAAACGACTTTTGTAAAATGTGATTTTTTATTTTGTATGAAGATTATTCAGAAAAAACAGACAGAGCGCCCCCTCACATCCGTATTCCGCCATTGCAGTTGGAGGCAGTTAGCTGGCGGGGGGCGAGGACGTCGGGGGGCGGCGAGGACGTTGGGGGGTGGCGAGGACGTCGGGGGGGGGGGGGGCGAGGATGTCGGGGGGCGGCGAGGATGGCGGGGGGTGAGGACGTCGGGGGGTGACGAGGATGTCGGGGGCGGCGAGGACATCGGGGGGGCGGCGAGGACGTCGGGGGCGGCGAGGATGGCGGGGGGAGGACGTCGGGGGGCGGCGAGGAATGGCGGGGGCGAGGACGTCGGGGGGGGGCAGGACGTCGGGGGGCGGCGAGGATGGCGGGGGGCGAGGACGTCGGGGGGCGGCGAGGACGTTGGGGGGTGGCGAGGACGTCGGGGGGGGGGGGCGAGGATGTCGGGGGGCGGCGAGGATGGCGGGGGGTGAGGACGTCGGGGGTGACGAGGATGTCGGGGGGCGGCGAGGACGTCGGGGGGCGGGGAGGATGTGGGGGCGGCGAGGATGGCGGGGGGGAGGACGTCGGGGGGCGGCGAGGATGTGGGGGGGCGAGGACGTCGGGGGGGGGCAGGACGTCGGGGGGCGGCGAGGATGGCGGGGGGCGAGGACGTCGGGGGGCGGCGAGGATGGCGGGGGGGGGGGACGTCGGGGGGTGACGAGGATGTCGGGGGCGGCGAGGACATCGGGGGGGCGGCGAGGACGTCGGGGGCGGCGAGGATGGCGGGGGGGAGGACGTCGGGGGGGCGGCGAGGAATGGCGGGGGCGAGGACGTCGGGGGGGGGCAGGACGTCGGGGGGCGGCGAGGATGGCGGGGGGCGAGGACGTCGGGGGGCGGCGAGGACGTTGGGGGGTGGCGAGGACGTCGGGGGGGGGGGCGAGGATGTCGGGGGGCGGCGAGGATGGGGGGGGGTGAGGACGTCGGGGGGTGACGAGGATGTCGGGGGCGGCGAGGACATCGGGGGGGCGGCGAGGACGTCGGGGGCGGCGAGGATGGCGGGGGGAGGACGTCGGGGGGCGGCGAGGAATGGCGGGGGCGAGGACGTCGGGGGGGGCAGGACGTCGGGGGGCGGCGAGGATGGCGGGGGGCGAGGACGTCGGGGGGCGGCGAGGACGTTGGGGGGGGGCGGCGAGGACGTTGGGGGGGCGGCGAGGACGTCGGGGGGCGGCGAGGACGTCGGGGGGCGGGGGAGGACGTCGGGGGGCGGGGAGGATGTGGGGGGGGCAAGGACGCCGGGGGGGGCGAGGACGTCGGGGGGCGGCGAGGACGTCGGGGGGCGGGGAGGATGTGGGGGGGCGAGGACGCCGGGGGGGGCGAGGACGTCGGGGGGGCGGCGAGGATGGCGGGGGGGAGGACGTCGGGGGGCGGGGAGGATGTGGGGGGGGCAAGGACGTCGGGGGGCGGGGAGGATGTGGGGGGGGTGGCGAGGACGTCGGGGGGGGGGGCGAGGATGTCGGGGGGCGGCGAGGATGGCGGGGGGTGAGGACGTCGGGGGTGACGAGGATGTCGGGGGCGGCGAGGACATCGGGGGGGCGGCGAGGACGTCGGGGGCGGCGAGGATGGCGGGGGGAGGACGTCGGGGGGCGGCGAGGAATGGCGGGGGCGAGGACGTCGGGGGGGGCAGGACGTCGGGGGGCGGCGAGGATGGCGGGGGGCGAGGACGTCGGGGGGGGGCGAGGACGTGGGGGGGGGGCGGCGAGGACGTTGGGGGGGCGGCGAGGACGTCGGGGGGCGGCGAGGACGTCGGGGGGCGGGGAGGACGTCGGGGGGCGGGGAGGATGTGGGGGGGGCAAGGACGCCGGGGGGGGCGAGGACGTCGGGGGGCGGCGAGGACGTCGGGGGGCGGGGAGGATGTGGGGGGGCAAGGACGCCGGGGGGGGCGAGGACGTCGGGGGCGGCGAGGATGGCGGGGGGGAGGACGTCGGGGGGCGGCGAGGATGGGGGGGGGCGAGGACGTCGGGGGGCGGGGAGGATGTGGGGGGGGGCAAGGACGCCGGGGGGGCGAGGACGTCGGGGGGCGGCGAGGACGTCGGGGGGCGGGGAGGATGTGGGGGGGCAAGGACGCCGGGGGGGGCGAGGACGTCGGGGGCGGCGAGGATGGCGGGGGGGAGGATGGCGGGGGGCGAGGGCGGCGAGGAATGGCGGGGGCTAGGACGTCGGGGGGGCAGGACGTGGGGGGGCGGCGAGGATGGCGGGGGGCGGGGAGGATGTGGGGGGGCGAGGACGTCGGGCGGGGAGGATGTGGGGGGGGCAAGGACGCCGGGGGGGCGAGGACGTCGGGGGGCGGGGAGGATGTGGGGGGGCAAGGACGCCGGGGGGGCGAGGACGTCGGAGGGCGGGGAGGATGTGAGGGGGGGTGGGGGGGGGAGGGAGAGGACTTGTTGTCTTGAGACGCACATTTCCACAATGTAGCGAATGTGATGAAACTGTCACAAAGAGACAAACTTTTCTGATTCTTACCCGAGAAATGATCTCAGAAAGGGTTTCATGTGGAATTGTTGGCCCCGCCCTCCATACAGGGACTGACCCGCCCTCCATACAAGGACTGACCCGCCCTCCATACAGGGACTGCCCCGCCCTCCATACAGGGACTGATCCGCCCTCCATACAGGGACTGACCCGCCCTCCATACAGGGACTGACCCGCCCTCCATACAGGGACTGACCCGCCCTCCATACAGGGACTGACCCGCCCTCCATACAGGGACTGACCCGCCCTCCATACAGGGACTGATCCGCCCTCCATACAGGGACTGACCCGCCCTCCATACAGGGACTGACCCGCCCTCCATACAGGGACTGATCCGCCCTCCATACAGGGACTGACCCGCCCTCCATACAGGGACTGACCCGCCCTCCATACAGGGACTGATCCGCCCTCCATACAGGGACTGACCCGCCCTCCATACAGGGACTGACCCGCCCTCCATACAGGGACTGACCCGCCCTCCATACAGGGACTGACCCGCCCTCCATACAGGGACTGACCCGCCCTCCATACAGGGACTGATCCGCCCTCCATACAGGGACTGACCCGCCCTCCATACAGGGACTGCCCCGCCCTCCATACAAGGACTGACCCGCCCTCCATACAAGGACTGACCCGCCCTCCATACAAGGACTGACCCGCCCTCCATACAGGGACTGACCCGCCCTCCATACAGGGACTGACCCGCCCTCCATACAGGGACTGACCCGCCCTCCATACAGGGACTGACCCGCCCTCCATACAAGGACTGACCCGCCCTCCATACAAGGACTGACCCGCCCTCCATACAGGGACTGACCCGCCCTCCATACAGGGACTGACCCGCCCTCCATACAGGGACTGACCCGCCCTCCATACAGGGACTGACCCGCCCTCCATACAGGGACTGACCCGCCCTCCATACAAGGACTGACCCTTCCTCGGAGTGGATCTGAATTGCTCGGCTCGGCTCTTCTTCATGAATTGTGGATTAAATGTTTATTTATAAAATAAAGAATATCTAACAAATGACAAATCCTGATAGAAATCTGACCTTCTGAACGTTGAGAAACAATTTCAATGACAATTTCATCCTCAAAGTCGTCATTTTTTCCTCTGAATTTCGTCTTTTAGGGGCGGAGCCTGTCGGCGAGGAACCTTCAGCAGAAAACCCGGAGGAGCCGGATGATGACCAAGGTGAGGAAGTGGGAGAAGTCCGCGGCATTCCATTCATCTCTTGCCGGAGGTTCTCCTGAAGGACGGCTGTACTGGCAGGATCATGAGAGCCGCCATTGATGATCTCCTTATGGAATGCCGGTTCCCTGGCTTCCTCTCCTCTCAGTACTTTCCGGTCTCTGACCTCCTGATCTACATACGAGTTCCGGGTCAGAGACTCCTTGTGAGGAAATGACAGCCAAGAGATCAGCAATGACAGCCGGCAGCAGCATTTCCTCTCAGTAAAGGTTCAATGGAAGCCACCCTCCACCATGGATCCACCATAGAGCCACCATAGATACACCATAGAGCCACCATAGATCCACCATAGATCCACCATAGAGCCACCATAGATCCACCATAGATCCACCATAGAGACACCATAGATCCACCTTAGATCCACCATAGAGCCACCATAGATCCACCATAGAGCCACCATAGATCCACCATAGAGCCACCATAGATCCACCATAGAGCCACCATAGAGCCACCATAGATCCACCATAGATCCACCTTAGATCCACCATAGAGCCACCATAGAGCCACCATAGATCCACCATAGAGCCACCATAGATCCACCATAGAGCCACCATAGAGCTGTATAGACAGAGAAGAGAGGTACAAGCTCTTCCCTGATACAGATTTGTAATTCTGTTCTGCCAGTCCTGTGATCTGTAGAGTCGGGTCATAAATCTGACTCCCCCCTGAATCCTTCTAGGATATTGTCACACATTTCAGGTGGCTACAGGACCACCTTTCCTGCACCCCCCATCTCCGGCATGCGCGGTGGGGAGCTAGTTGTGAGTCGGGAAGTGACTATCGGCTCTCAAAGCCATGATGGTGGCTCCAGAGATCAGAATCATTGAATCAGCTGCTGGAAGGACAGCGCTGCACCTCTTGTCCTGGGGAGTGTCGGCTCATTAAAGGTCGGCAGATGCTCCCGATACACGTTTCGTCCTTGGGGACGGTGCATTGCTTGGCCTGGGATCACTGTGAGGACTGATGCAGGTATTTGATCTGACTCTTCTCTCTCCAGCAGGGGGCAGTACTGTGATGCAGCGTATACTTGATATACTGAAGTTCCTCTGGGTCCTCTCGCTTGCCATGCTGGATGGGTTGATAAACTGGCTGGGCACACTAACCAGACAATATGTGGACATGAAAACGGTTCTGTGGGTGGAGAGATACATCCTGGCACAGAAACTATCCAAGGTAAGAAGACCTTTCTCACTAAATTCTGAGGCCACAAAGATTTGGGGGTTCAGATTAAAGAGAAGGCGGAGTTCTGGGGTCTGAGGGTTCATCTGATGTCACAGTCTCTAGAAGGCGGAGCTCTGGGGTCTGAGGGTTTATCTGATGTCACAGTCTCTAGAAAGCGGAGTTCTGGGGTCTGAGGGTTCATCTGATGTCACAGTCTCTAGAAAGCGGAGTTCTGGGGTCTGAGGGTTCATCTGATGTCACAGTCTCTAGAAGGCGGAGTTCTGGGGTCTGAGGGTTCATCTGATGTCACAGTCTCTAGAAGGCGGAGTTCTGGGGTCTGAGGGTTTATCTGATGTCACAGTCTCTAGAAAGCGGAGTTCTGGGGTCTGAGGGTTCATCTGATGTCACAGTCTCTAGAAAGCGGAGTTCTGGGGTCTGAGGGTTCATCTGATGTCACAGTCTCTAGAAGGCGGAGTTCTGGGGTCTGAGGGTTCATCTGATGTCACAGTCTCTAGAAGGCGGAGTTCTGGGGTCTGAGGGTTCATCTGATGTCACAGTCTCTAGAAGGCGGAGTTCTGGGGTCTGAGGGTTTATCTGATGTCACAGTCTCTAGAAGGCGGAGTTCGGGGGTCTGAGGGTTTATCTGATGTCACAGTCTCTAGAAGGCGGAGTTCTGGGGTCTGAGGATTCATCTGATGTCACAGTCTCTAGAAGGCGGAGTTCTGGGGTCTGAGGGTTCATCTGATGTCACAGTCTCTAGAAGGCGGAGTTCTGGGGTCTGAGGGTTTGTCTGATGTCACAGTCTCTAGAAGGCGGAGTTCTGGGGTCTGAGGGTTCATCTGATGTCACAGTCTCTAGAAGGTGGAGCTCTGGGGTCTGAGGGTTTATCTGATGTCACAGTCTCTAGAAGGCGGAGTTCTGGGGTCTGAGGGTTTGTCTGATGTCACAGTCTCTAGAAGGCGGAGTTCTGGGGTCTGAGGGTTTATCTGATGTCACAGTCTCTAGAAGGCGGAATTCTGGGGTCTGAGGGTTTATCTAATGTCACAGTCTCTAGAAGGCGGAGTTCTGGGGTCTAAAGGGGTTCATCTGATGTCACAGTCTCTAGAAGGCGGAGTTCGGGGGTCTGAGGGTTTATCTGATGTCACAGTCTCTAGAAGGCGGAATTCTGGGGTCTGAGGGTTTATCTAATGTCACAGTCTCTAGAAGGCGGAGTTCTGGGGTCTGAGGGTTTATCTGATGTCACAGTCTTTAGAAGGCGGAGTTCTGGGGTCTGAGGGTTCATCTGATGTCACAGTCTCTAGAAGGCGGAGTTCTGGAGTCTGAGGGTTTATCTGATGTCACAGTCTCTAGAAGGCGGAGTTCTGGGGTCTGAGGGTTTATCTGATGTCACAGTCTCTAGAAGGCAGAGTTCTGGGGTCTGAGGATTCATCTGATGTCACAGTCTCTAGAAGGCGGAGTTCTGGGGTCTGAGGATTCATCTGATGTCACAGTCTTTAGAAGGCGGAGTTCTGGAGTCTGACGGTTTATCTGATGTCACAGTCTCTAGAAGGCGGAGTTCTGGGGTCTGAGGGTTCATCTGATGTCACAGTCTCTAGAAGGCGGAGTTCTGGGGTCTGAGGGTTCATCTGATGTCACAGTCTCTAGAAGGCAGAGTTCTGGGGTCTGAGGGTTTATCTGATGTCAGTCTCTAGAAGGCGGAGCTCTGGGGTCTGAGGGTTCATCTGATGTCACAGTCTCTAGAAGGCGGAGTTCTGGGGTCTGAGGGTTCATCTGATGTCACAGTCTCTAGAAGGCGGAGTTCTGGGGTCTGAGGGTTCATCTGATGTCACAGTCTCTAGAAGGCGGAGTTCTGGGGTCTAAAGGGGTTCATCTGATGTCACAGTCTCTAGAAGGCGGAGTTCTGGGGTCTGAGGGTTCATCTGATGTCACAGTCTCTAGAAGGCGGAGCTCTGGGGTCTGAGGGTTCATCTGATGTCAGTCTCTAGAAGGCGGAGTTCTGGGGTCTGAGGGTTTATCTGATGTCACAATCTTTAGAAGGCGGAGTTCTGGGGTCTGAGGGTTTATCTGATGTCACAATCTTTAGAAGGCGGAGTTCTGGGGTCTGAGGGTTCATCTGATGTCACAGTCTCTAGAAGGCGGAGTTCTGGGGTCTGAGGGTTCATCTGATGTCACAGTCTCTAGAAGGCGGAGCTCTGGGGTCTGAGGGTTTATCTGATGTCACAGTCTCTAGAAGGCGGAGTTCTGGGGTCTGAGGGTTCATCTGATGTCACAGTCTCTAGAAGGCGGAGTTCTGGGGTCTGAGGGTTTATCTGAAGTCACAGTCTCTAGAAGGCGGAGCTCTGGGGTCTGAGGGTTCATCTGATGTCACACTCTCTAGAAGGCGGAGTTCTGGGGTCTGAGGGTTCATCTGATGTCACAGTCTCTAGAAGGCGGAGTTCTGGGGTCTGAGGGTTTATCTGAAGTCACAGTCTCTAGAAGGCGGAGTTCTGGGGTCTGAGGGTTCATCTGATGTCACAGTCTCTAGAAGGCGGAGTTCTGGGGTCTGAGGGTTTATCTGAAGTCACAGTCTCTAGAAGGCGGAGTTCTGGGGTCTGAGGGTTCATCTGATGTCACAGTCTCTAGAAGGCGGAGTTCTGGGGTCTGAGGGTTCATCTGATGTCACAGTCTCTAGAAGGCGGAGTTCTGGGGTCTGAGGATTCATCTGATGTCACAGTCTCTAGAAGGCGGAGTTCTGGGGTCTGAGGGTTTATCTGATGTCACAGTCTCTAGAAGGCGGAGTTCTGGGGTCTGAGGGGTCCAATGTGTAAAATAAAAACAATACAAAAGCATTTTTTCTACATTTAACAAACCAATAAAATTGTCCCAAATGCCACAATAGATTGTCTCGAGTTGGACGATCCTCCACCTTTTGTCTTGAAGAGAAGATCGTTTTATTGAGGATCGATCTGTAGATATAAACAATCGTTGTACATTCTTCTATAGGGGGAAGATGTGACCAGAAAAGACCTGAGCACCATCTATGAGACCGGCCAGGACAGGCAGGGAGCCGGTCCCTCTACATTACCCCCAACACCGACTCCAGATTCCCAGACCAGTATGGGTACAAGGTAGGTGAATATCCTGTGTCATTCCTAATGTCATTCTTTGTGTCCCGTGTCTCATTCCTTGTGTCCCGTGTCTCATTCCTTGTGTCTCATTCCTCGTGTCCCGTGTCTCATTCCTTGTGTCTCATTCCTCGTGTCCCGTGTCTCATTCTTTGTGTCCCGTGTCTCATTCCTTGTGTCCCGTGTCTCATTCCTTGTGTCCCGTGTCTCTTTCCTCGTGTCCCGTGTCTCTTTCCTTGTGTCCCGTGTCTCTTTCTTTGTGTCCCGTGTCTCATTCCTTGTGTCCCATGTCTCATTCCTTGTCCCGTGTCTCATTCCTTGTGTCCCGTGTCTCATTCCTCGTGTCCCGTGTCTCATTCCTCGTGTCCCGTGTCTCATTCCTCGTGTCTCATTCCTCGTGTCCCGTGTCTCATTCCTCGTGTCCCATGTCTCATTCCTTGTGTCCCGTGTCTCATTCCTTGTGTCCCGTGTCTCATTCCTTGTGTCTCATTCCTCGTGTCCCGTGTCTCATTCCTCGTGTCCCATGTCTCATTCCTTGTGTCCCGTGTCTCATTCCTTGTGTCCCGTGTCATTCCTCGTGTCCCGTGTCTCATTCCTTGTGTCTCATTCCTCGTGTCCCGTGTCTCATTCCTTGTGTCCCGTGTCTCATTCCTTGTGTCTCATTCCTTGTGTCCCGTGTCTCATTCCTCGTGTCCCGTGTCTCATTCCTCGTGTCCCGTGTCTCATTCCTTGTGTCCCATGTCTCATTCCTTGTTGTCCTGTCTCTCATTCTTCATGTCCTCTGTCATTCCTCGTGTCCTCTGTCATTCCTCGTGTCCCGTGTCATTCCTCGTGTCCCGTGTCTCATTCTTCATGTCCTCTGTCATTCCTCGTGTCCCGTGTCTCATTCCTCGTGTCCCGTGTCTCATTCCTCGTGTCCCGTGTCTCATTCCTTGTGTCCCATGTCTCATTCCTTGTTGTCCTGTCTCTCATTCTTCATGTCCTCTGTCATTCCTCGTGTCCTCTGTCATTCCTCGTGTCCCGTGTCATTCCTCGTGTCCCGTGTCTCATTCCTCATATCTTCTGTCATTCCTCGTGTCCCGTCTCTCATTCCTCGTGTCCCGTGTCATTCCTCGTGTCCCGTGTCATTCCTCGTGTCCCGTGTCATTCTTCGTGTCCTCTGTCATTCCTCGTGTCCCGTGTCATTCCTCGTGTCCTGTGTCATTCCTCGTGTCCCGTGTCATTCCTCGTGTCCCGTGTCTCATTCCTCGTGTCCCGTGTCATTCCTCGTGTCCCGTGTCTCATTCCTCGTGTCCCGTGTCATTCCTCGTGTCCCGTGTCTCATTCCTCGTGTCCCGTGTCATTCCTCGTGTCCCGTGTCACTCTTCGTGTTCAGTGTCATTCCTCGTGTCCCGTGTCATTCTTCGTGTCCCGTGTCATTCCTCGTGTCCCGTGTCATTCTTCGTGTCCTCTGTCATTCCTCGTGTCCCGTGTCATTCCTCGTGTCCTGTGTCATTCCTCGTGTCCCGTGTCTCATTCCTCGTGTCCCGTGTCATTCCTCGTGTCCCGTGTCACTCTTCGTGTTCAGTGTCATTCCTCGTGTCCCGTGTCATGTCTCATTCCTCGTGTCCCGTGTCACTCTTCGTGTTCAGTGTCATTCCTCGTGTCCCGTGTCATTCCTCGTGTCCCCTCTCTCATTCCTCGTGTCCCGTGTCATTCTTCTTGTCCCGTGTCATTCTTCATGTCCTCTGTCATTCCTCGTGTCCCGTCTCTCATTCCTCGTGTCCCGTGTCATTCTTCGTGTCCCGTGTCATTCCTCGTGTCCCGTGTCATTCCTCGTGTCCCGTGTCATTCCTCGTGTCCCGTGTCATTCCTCGTGTCCTGTCTCATTCCTCGTGTCCCGTGTCTCATTCCTTGTGTCCTCTCTCATTCTTCGTGTCCCGTGTCATTCCTCGTGTCCCGTGTCATTCCTCGTGTCCCGTGTCATTCTTCGTGTCCTCTGTCATTCCTCGTGTCCCGTGTGTCATTCCTCGTGTCCCGTGTCATTCCTCGTGTCCTCTCTCATTCCTCGTGTCCCGTGTCATTCCTCGTGTCCCGTGTCATTCCTCGTGTCCCGTGTCATTCTTCATGTCCTCTGTCATTCCTCGTGTCCCCTCTCTCATTCCTCGTGTCCCGTGTCATTCTTCGTGTCCCGTGTCATTCTTCATGTCCTCTGTCATTCCTCGTGTCCCGTGTCTCATTCCTCGTGTCCCGTGTCATTCTTCGTGTCCCGTGTCATTCTTCGTGTCCCGTGTCATTCCTCGTGTCCCGTGTCATTCTTCGTGTCCTCTGTCATTCCTCGTGTCCCGTGTCATTCCTCGTGTCCTGTGTCATTCCTCGTGTCCCGTGTCTCATTCCTCGTGTCCCGTGTCATTCCTCGTGTCCCGTGTCACTCTTCGTGTTCAGTGTCATTCCTCGTGTCCCGTGTCATTCCTCGTGTCCCGTGTCATTCCTCGTGTCCTGTCTCATTCCTCGTGTCCCGTGTCACTCTTCGTGTTCAGTGTCATTCCTCGTGTCCCGTGTCATTCCTCGTGTCCCCTCTCTCATTCCTCGTGTCCCGTGTCATTCTTCTTGTCCCGTGTCATTCTTCATGTCCTCTGTCATTCCTCGTGTCCCGTCTCTCATTCCTCGTGTCCCGTGTCATTCCTCGTGTCCCGTGTCATTCCTTGTGTCCCGTGTCATTCCTCGTGTCCCGTGTCATTCCTCGTGTCCCGTGTCATTCCTCGTGTCCCGTGTCTCATTCCTCGTGTCCTGTGTCATTCCTCGTGTCCCGTGTCTCATTCCTCGTGTCCCGTGTCATTCTTCGTGTCCTCTGTCATTCCTCGTGTCCCGTGTCATTCCTCGTGTCCTGTGTCATTCCTCGTGTCCCGTGTCTCATTCCTCGTGTCCCGTGTCATTCTTCGTGTCCTCTGTCATTCCTCGTGTCCCGTGTCATTCCTCGTGTCCTGTGTCATTCCTCGTGTCCCGTGTCTCATTCCTCGTGTCCCGTGTCATTCCTCGTGTCCCGTGTCTCATTCCTCGTGTCCCGTGTCATTCCTCGTGTCCCGTGTCACTCTTCGTGTTCAGTGTCATTCCTCGTGTCCCGTGTCATTCCTCGTGTCCTGTGTCATTCTTCGTGTCCTCTGTCATTCCTCGTGTCCCGTGTCATTCCTCGTGTCCTGTGTCATTCCTCGTGTCCCGTGTCTCATTCCTCGTGTCCCGTGTCATTCCTCGTGTCCCGTGTCACTCTTCGTGTTCAGTGTCATTCCTCGTGTCCCGTGTCATTCCTCGTGTCCTGTGTCATTCCTCGTGTCCCGTGTCTCATTCCTCGTGTCCCGTGTCATTCCTCGTGTCCCGTGTCACTCTTCGTGTTCAGTGTCATTCCTCGTGTCCCGTGTCATTCCTCGTGTCCCCTCTCTCATTCCTCGTGTCCCGTGTCATTCTTCTTGTCCCGTGTCATTCTTCATGTCCTCTGTCATTCCTCGTGTCCCGTCTCTCATTCCTCGTGTCCCGTGTCATTCTTCGTGTCCCGTGTCATTCCTCGTGTCCCGTGTCATTCCTCGTGTCCCGTGTCATTCCTCGTGTCCCGTGTCTCATTCCTCGTGTCCCGTGTCTCATTCCTTGTGTCCTCTCTCATTCCTTTTGTCCTCTCTCATTCTTCGTGTCCCGTGTCATTCCTCGTGTCCCGTGTCATTCCTCGTGTCCCGTGTCATTCCTCGTGTCCCGTGTCATTCTTCGTGTCCCGTGTCATTCCTCGTGTCCTGTGTCATTCCTCGTGTCCCGTGTCTCATTCCTCGTGTCCCGTGTCTCATTCCTTGTGTCCTCTCTCATTCCTCGTGTCCCGTGTCATTCTTCGTGTCCCGTGTCATTCCTCGTGTCCCGTGTCATTCTTCGTGTCCCGTGTCTCATTCCTCGTGTCCCGTGTCTCATTCCTCGTGTCCCGTGTCTCATTCCTTGTGTCCTCTCTCATTCCTCGTGTCCCGTGTCATTCTTCGTGTCCCGTGTCATTCCTCGTGTCCCGTGTCATTCTTCGTGTCCTCTGTCATTCCTCGTGTCATTCCTCGTGTCCCGTGTCATTCCTCGTGTCCCGTGTCATTCTTCGTGTCCCGTGTCATTCCTCGTGTCCTGTGTCATTCCTCGTGTCCCGTGTCTCATTCCTCGTGTCCAGTGTCTCATTCCTTGTGTCCTCTCTCATTCCTCGTGTCCCGTGTCATTCTTCGTGTCCCGTGTCATTCCTCGTGTCCCGTGTCATTCCTCGTGTCCCGTGTCATTCCTCGTGTCCCGTGTCATTCTTCGTGTCCTCTGTCATTCTTCGTGTCCTGTGTCATTCCTCGTGTCCCGTGTCATTCTTCGTGTCCTCTGTCATTCCTCGTGTCCTGTGTCATTCCTCGTGTCTCATTCCTCGTGTCCCGTGTCATTCCTCGTGTCCCGTGTCATTCCTCGTGTCCCGTGTCATTCTTCGTGTCCCGTGTCATTCCTCGTGTCCCGTGTCTCATTCCTTGTGTCCTCTCTCATTCCTCGTGTCCTGTGTCATTCCTCGTGTCCCGTGTCATTCTTCGTGTCCTCTGTCATTCCTCGTGTCCTGTGTCATTCCTCGTGTCCTGTGTCATTCCTCGTGTCCCGTGTCTCATTCCTCGTGTCCCGTGTCATTCCTCGTGTTCAGTGTCATTCCTCGTGTCCCGTGTCATTCCTCGTGTCCTGTGTCATTCCTCGTGTCCCGTGTCTCATTCCTCGTGTCCCGTGTCACTCTTCGTGTTCAGTGTCATTCCTCGTGTCCCGTGTCATTCCTCGTGTCCTGTCTCATTCCTCGTGTCCCGTGTCATTCTTCGTGTTCAGTGTCATTCCTCGTGTCCCGTGTCATTCCTCGTGTCCCCTCTCTCATTCCTCGTGTCCCGTGTCATTCTTCTTGTCCCGTGTCATTCTTCATGTCCTCTGTCATTCCTCGTGTCCCGTCTCTCATTCCTCGTGTCCCGTGTCATTCTTCGTGTCCCGTGTCATTCCTCGTGTCCCGTGTCATTCCTCGTGTCCCGTGTCATTCCTCGTGTCCCGTGTCATTCCTCGTGTCCCGTGTCATTCTTCGTGTCCTCTGTCATTCCTCGTGTCCCGTGTGTCATTCCTCGTGTCCCGTGTCATTCCTCGTGTCCTCTCTCATTCCTCGTGTCCCGTGTCATTCCTCGTGTCCCGTGTCATTCTTCGTGTCCTCTGTCATTCTTCGTGTCCTGTGTCATTCCTCGTGTCCCGTGTCATTCTTCGTGTCCTCTGTCATTCCTCGTGTCCTGTGTCATTCCTCGTGTCTCATTCCTCGTGTCCCGTGTCATTCCTCGTGTCCCGTGTCATTCCTCGTGTCCCGTGTCATTCTTCGTGTCCCGTGTCATTCCTCGTGTCCCGTGTCATTCCTCGTGTCCTCTGTCATTCCTCGTGTCCCGTGTCTCATTCCTTGTGTCCTCTCTCATTCCTCGTGTCCTGTGTCATTCCTCGTGTCCCGTGTCATTCTTCGTGTCCTCTGTCATTCCTCGTGTCCTGTGTCATTCCTCGTGTCCTGTGTCATTCCTCGTGTCCCGTGTCTCATTCCTTGTGTCCTCTCTCATTCCTCGTGTCCTGTGTCATTCTTCGTGTCCCGTGTCATTCCTTGTGTCCCGTGTCATTCTTCGTGTCCTCTGTCATTCCTCGTGTCCCGTGTGTCATTCCTCGTGTCCCGTGTCATTCCTCGTGTCCCGTGTCATTCTTCGTGTCTTCCGCAGCGGCTGTGGCGAGGAGGAAGGGATCAGCAGTATGGTGGACGGTACGGATATCATCACGCCGCTCAGCACCGGGTACAACACCCGCAGTAGCAGCATGGAGCAGATTTCCACCCCTGCGGGGGAGGGGGAGGTCTCCCTGGAGGTTCTGCCAACGAAACGCTCGCGTACCGCCAGTGAATTATTAATTTGCAGGTAAAAGGTCATCACCGGGTGGTGGAACTAAACCCTCCTTTACAGCCACGGAAGCCGCCATCTTGGCCTCTGTCTGATCTGCAGTTGCCATGGCGCTTCACGTGTCATGTGACGGGCGGAGAGCCGAATTCCTTCTGAGACTGCCAGTGGATTGGCTGCTCTTGTGCTTTCTGATTCGCTGATTCGGAATGAACATTCAGGTTGCAGGTTGATGAAAAACGATCGAAAAACCCGACAGCGGGGGATGTTCAGATCTCGGCGCTCGTCCTCCTCCATCAGATTCCTCCATACACAGTACAGGGCTCAGTAGTGAGATTCCTCCATACATAGTACAGGGCTCAGCATTGAGATTCCTCCATACATAGTACAGGGCTCAGTAGTGAGATTCCTCCATAGTACAGGGCTCAGTAGTGAGATTCCTCCATACATAGTACAGGGCTCAGCATAGAGATTCCTCCATACATAGTACAGGGCTCAGTAGTGAGATTCCTCCATACATAGTACAGGGCTCAGCATTGAGATTCCTCCATAGTACAGGGCTCAGCATTGAGATTCCTCCATACATAGTACATGGCTCAGCATTGAGATTCCTCCATACATAGTACAGGGCTCAGTAGTGAGATTCCTCCATAGTACATGGCTCAGCATTGAGATTCCTCCATACATAGTACAGGGCTCAGCATTGAGATTCCTCCATACATAGTACAGGGCTCAGCATTGAGATTCCTCCATACATAGTACAGGGCTCAGTAGTGAGATTCCTCCATACATAGTACAGGGCTCAGCAGTGAGATTCCTCCATACATAGTACAGGGCTCAGCATTGAGATTCCTCCATACATAGTACAGGGCTCAGCATTGAGATTCCTCCATACATAGTACAGGGCTCAGTAGTGAGATTCCTCCATACATAGTACAGGGCTCAGCAGTGAGATTCCTCCATACATAGTACAGGGCTCAGCATTGAGATTCCTCCATACATAGTACAGGGCTCGGTATTGAGATTCCTCCATACATAGTACAGGGCTCAGCATTGAGATTCCTCCATACATAGTACAGGGCTCAGTAGTGAGATTCCTCCATACATAGTACAGGGCTCAGTAGTGAGATTCCTCCATACATAGTACAGGGCTCAGTATTGAGATTCCTCCATACATATTGTGACGGTATCGGTATGATATCCCCGTCAACGTTCCCTTCTTCCCATAACGAAAATCACCCCAATATTCCACGAGGAGGGATATCCCTGGAATCGCCCAGAAAGCCACACATGAGACCAGCTTACTGCTTGAACAACACAGACTTTAATGTTATAACACACAGCTTATATGTCATTTCCAAAACTGTTACAATGACAAATCTCCGCCCCCCCTCACACTGGGGCTTCCATACAGATTATAGGTAGACACGACGGGGCCGATGCTGAAACACATTTTCTTTAGACAATGACATCAATGACGCTGAGCACTAGCTGTACTGAATACATCAACCAGACCGCTCGACCCCACATATAGAGAGATAATTACCACAATGAAGCAATCAGAATAATTAACACAAGCCACTTAAACCCAGCTCTCCTTCACACAACACAATAGATCAATTAACCTTTAGAAATAGTGAGGGGACATTAGCACATCAATAACCTGGCTAGCAGGGAGCAGTAAACTGAGACATATAGGCACATGTATCACACATAGTACATGGCTCAGTAGTGAGATTCCTCCATACATAGTACAGGGCTCAGCATTGAGATTCCTCCATACATAGTACAGAGCTCAGTATTGAGATGCCTCCATAGTACAGGGCTCAGCATTGAGATTCCTCCATACATAGTACAGGGCTCGGTATTGAGATTCCTCCATACATAGTACAGGGCTCAGTAGTGAGATTCCTCCATACATAGTACAGGGCTCAGTAGTGAGATTCCTCCATACATAGTACAGGGCTCAGTAGTGAGATTCCTCCATAGTACAGGGCTCAGCAGTGAGATTCCTCCATAGTACAGGGCTCAGTATTGAGATTCCTCCATAGTACAGGGCTCAGCAATGAGATTCCTCCATACACAGTACAGGGCTCAGCATAGAGATTCCTCCATACATAGTACAGGGCTCAGCATTGAGATTCCTCCATACATAGTACAGGGCTCAGCATTGAGATTCCTCCATACATAGTACAGGGCTCGCATTGAGATTCCTCCATACATAGTACAGGGCTCAGCATTGAGATTCCTCCATACATAGTACAGGGCTCAGCATAGAGATTCCTCCATACATAGTACAGGGCTCAGCATTGAGATTCCTCCATAGTACAGAGCTCAGCATAGAGATTCCTCCATAGTACAGGGATCGGCATTGAGATTCCTCCTTCTCTTTTCAGGCCGCTGACCTTCCCAGAAGTCTCGGAATCGAGTCGTTTCTTCGGGTCGCAGAGTCGCCCGCTCAGGCTGCTGCTCGCTCTCTACCACTTGGTGGCGGCCCATTCAGATCTCCTCTGTTACTTTATTATCATCCTGAACAACATGGTGAGCGCCTCCCTGGTCTCGCTCTTCCTCCCCATCCTCGTCTTCCTCTGGGCCATGCTCTCCATCCACCGGCCCAGCAAGAAATTCTGGATGACGGCCATTGTCTTCACTGAGGTGAGTCCTGAGCTTCCAGAATTGGGGTACAGAAGGTAGGTTGTCCCCTCAATTCACAGCTATAAAGTATGTACCAGAGACGGCTTGGGGGTGGCAAACCAACACCCCTCCCCCTCCCGTGGCAGAACAGTAAGGCAGCAATGAGAGGCCTCCTTACCTGGCCGGGATGACATTCTGATCGCCCCTCCCCCTCCCGTGGCAGAACAGTAAGGCAGCAATGAGAGGCCTCCTTACCTGGCCGGGATGACATTCTGATCGCCCCTCCCCCTCCCGTGGCAGAACGGTAAGGCAGCAATCAGAGTCCTCCTTACCTGGCCGGGATGACATTCTGATCGCCCCTCCCCCTCCCGTGGCAGAACGATAAGGCTGCAATCAGAGGCCTCCTTACCTGTCCGGGATGACATTCTGATCGCCCCTCCCCCTCCCGTGGCAGAACGATAAGGCAGCAATCAGAGGCCTCCTGGCCGGGATGCCATTCTGATCGCCCCTCCCCCTCCCGTGGCAGAACGATAAGGCAGCAATCAGAGGCCTCCTGGCCGGGATGACATTCTGATCGCCCCTCCCCCTCCCGTGGCAGAACGGTAAGGCAGCAATCAGAGGCCTCCTTACCTGGCCGGGATGCCATTCTGATCGCCCCTCCCCCTCCCGTGGCAGAACGATAAGGCAGCAATCAGAGTCCTCCTTACCTGGCCGGGATGCCATTCTGATCGCCCCTCCCCCTCCCGTGGCAGAACGATAAGGCAGCAATCAGAGGCCTCCTTACCTGGCCGGGATGACATTCTGATCGCCCCTCCCCCTCCCGTGGCAGCAATGAGAGGCCTCCTTACCTGGCCGGGATGACATTCTGATCGCCCCTCCCCCCCCGTGGCAGAACGATAAGGCAGCAATCAGAGGCCTCCTTACCTGGCCGGGATGACATTCTGATCGCCCCTCCCCCCCCGTGGCAGAACGATAAGGCAGCAATCAGAGGCCTCCTTACCTGGCCGGGATGACATTCTGATCGCCCCTCCCCCTCCCGTGGCAGAACGATAAGGCAGCAATCAGAGGCCTCCTGGCCGGGATGACATTCTGATCGCCCCTCCCCCCCCCCGTGGCAGAACGATAAGGCAGCAATCAGAGGCCTCCTTACCTGGCCACGATGACATTCTGATCGCCCCTCCCCCTCCCGTGGCAGAACGGTAAGGCAGCAATCAGAGGCCTCCTTACCTGGCCGGGATGACATTCTGATCGCCCCCCCCCCCCCCCCCCGTGGCAGAACGATAAGGCAGCAATCAGAGGCCTCCTTACCTGGCCGGGATGACATTCTGATCGCCCCTCCCCCTCCCTCCACTGTCCGAGCCGGGGAGTGCTGGAGAGCCATCCTTGCGGCAAATGTTACGGGGGCCTTCTCCCTACCGAAGACTCCCTGGCCAATCGGGTCTCAGGACCTGCTTCCTGATTGGTCCTTCTCCCGCCATACAGTGTCCATTCCATGAAAGGTCCGGGCGGTTTTCTCGTCTGTCACTCGGGTAGAGAAGGGAGACAATTGGTTGGTGGACGGGAGGTGGGCCGGCCTTTCCAAAAACAAGGTAAGTTTTGGGTCGTCTCTCATCCCCCATCCCCCACTTTTATATGAGAAGATCGTACTTGATATGTGATCGGCTCCGGCCCTGACCTGTTGTCTTCTCCTCCTCCAGATGATGGTGGTGATGAAGTATCTCTGTCAGTTCGGCTTCTTCCCATGGAACAGCGACACGGTTCTTCTACGCTTTGAAGGGAAACCCTTCTTCCCGCCGCGCATCCTTGGGGTGGAGAAAAGCGACTCTTACGTCAAATATGATCTGATCCAGCTGCTGGCGCTCTTCTTCCACCGATCTCTGCTCATGGTAAGCCCAACCTCCTCACCGTTATCTATAGGATATCAGTCCACCATAGAGTCCAGAATGGAGGATAGAACGGCCAGAACCTGAAATGTCCCATTGGGCCGGCCATACATCATACAATGACCTTTAGATTTACCTTCCCCCGCGTAGTAGAAGGGCCGTCCCCCGCGTAGTAGAAGGGCCGTCCCCCACGTAGTAGAAGGGCCCCCCATACATTATACAATGACCTTTAGATTTACCTTCCCCCACGTAGTAGAAGGGCCGGCCATACATTATACAATGACCTTTAGATTTACCATCCCCCACGTAGTAGAAGGGCCGTCCCCCACGTAGTAGAAGGGCCGTCCCCCACGTAGTAGAAGGGCCCCCCATACATTATACAATGACCTTTAGATTTACCTTCCCCCACGTAGTAGAAGGGCCGGCCATACATTATACAATGACCTTTAGATTTACCTTCCCCCACGTAGTAGAAGGGCCGGCCATACATTATACAATGACCTTTAGATTTACCATCCCCCACGTAGTAGAAGGGCCGGCCATACATCATACAATCACCTTTAGATTTACCGTCCCCCTCATAGTAGAAGGGCCGGCCATACATCATACAATCACCTTTAGATTTACCATCCTCCGCGTAGTAGAAGGGCCGTCCCCCACGTAGTAGAAGGGCTGTCCCCCGCGTAGTAGAAGGGCCGTCCCCCGCGTAGTAGAAGGGCCGTCCCCCGCGTAGTAGAAGGGCCGTCCCCGCGTAGTAGAAGGGCCGTCCCCGCGTAGTAGAAGGGCCGTCCCCCGCGTAGTAGAAGGGCCGTCCCCCTCGTAGTAGAAGGGCCGTCCCCCTCGTAGTAGAAGGGCCGTCCCCCTCGTAGTAGAAGGGCCGTCCCCCTCGTAGTAGAAGGACCGTCCCCCTCGTAGTAGAAGGGCCGTCCCCCTCGTAGTAGAAGGGCCGTCCCCCGCGTAGTAGAAGGGCCGTCCCCCGCGTAGTAGAAGGGCCGGCCTGATTGCGCACAAGTAGAAAGTGTTGAGGTTTGCTCTCATATTATACGGTTTTGGTAAATCTAAAGGAAAATTGTATAATGTGTGGCCGTGAGCTGTGAGTGCAAACAATACGGTGTGACCAATCACCCGACGGCAAAGAGCGGCGCCCGTCCATCACTAAGGAACTCTGTGGCTTTGCCTGCATTTACGGGGGAGGGGTATTCTGTCTTTTCAGAGTTATGGATTGTGGGATCGGGAACATATGAATCCCGTACAGAAACCTCAGAAGAAGACGGAACCCGACCTCGCCACCAATATCGACCCCAAAGGGAGCCGCAGTTCTCTGATTCGCCGGCGCAAGAGGGGAAATTCACAGACCAGTGAGACCGACAAAGGTGAGAATATTTCTCCTGATATTCGATTTCCTGCGGATAAAACGCCGAGGACAGAACGCCAGATTTCCCATCAAGCGGAAGAATCTCCCGTCACAAGGCGAGGCGATTGCGTTTGATGCCCCGGGACGCTTTGCCTCCTGACACGTTTACTTCTCAATTCCATTTTTGTGAATTAAAAATCCATTGGCCATCAGTTGAGAAAACAAAAACAGTTTTGCTGCAATTCCAACCTCCTCTCGGGGGCTGTCCCCGCAGATTCACCACTTCTGGCCGAAACTTCCCGAGCGAGCCATGCTGGTAATTTCACCCCTCCCCCATATCACCCGGGAGGGAGGGAACTATGGGGTCCCATTCATCCCCTCCCCCATATCACCCGGGAGGGAGGGAACTACGGGGTCCCATTCATCCCCTCCCCGCTGTCATTCATCTGAACGTTTAGGGCGGGGCTGTGTGAGGGATTTCCTGTCCAAAGATAAAACAAGAAGAAGATTTCATAGATGGAAAGATGGGAAAGTTCCTCTTTATTATACAAATATGTCCGTTTTCTGAGAGACGTCGATATTTATATAGATAATCCAGCGGTCAGAGAGAAGAGCGCCACTCACAGGTCTCGCCCCTCAATGATCGTCTTTCTCAGGACTGGAGAAAACAATCTTGTGTGAAATAAAATCTTGGCGGGATTTACCTCTGGAGACCCGCGGGTGGCGCTCTCTCTATAGAATGTGATCCGGGGGGCTGGCGGTGATCTTCTCTTCATTCTTCTCTAGACACAGAAAAGGAGAAACTTCGAGATCCTGAGAAAAGGAAGAAGAGGAAGCCGGCCGCTGTGAGAATGAAGATGATTGGACTGAAAGTGGAAACCGTCTTCATCCGAATGTAAGAACAGAAAAGGCGCAAAGCTCCGCCCTCCATTTACCTTTAAATCGTTTGTTTGGATCAAATTCATCCAATGGAACGATTTCTTTCTCTGATACGTGTCGGCGCTTTATAAACTGTATATAGGATCCGCTCCTCCAATCACCAATCAATACCAGTAATATCCACACATACCCTCCCCCACACGAGACCTGCCTCTGATATCCAATCACCAATCAATACCCTCCCCCACATGAGACCCGCCTCTGATATCCAATCACCAATCAATACCCTCCCCCACATGAGACCCGCCTCTGATATCCAATCACCAATCAATACCCTCCCCCACATGAGACCCGCCTCTGATATCCAATCACCAATCAATACCCTCCCCCACATGAGACCCGCCTCCGATATCCAATCACCAATCAATACCCTCCCCCACATGAGACCCGCCTCTGATATCCAATCACCAATCAATACCCTCCCCCACATGAGACCCGCCTCTGATATCCAATCACCAATCAATACCCTCCCCCATGAGACCTGCCTCTGATATCCAATCACCAATCAATACCCTCCCCCATGAGACCCGCCTCTGATATCCAATCACCAATCAATACCCTCCCCCATGAGACCCGCCTCTGATATCCAATCACCAATCAATACCCTCCCCCACATGAGACCCGCCTCTGATATCCAATCCCCAATCAATACCCTCCCCCACATGAGACCCGCCTCTGATATCCAATCCCCAATCAATACCCTCCCCCACATGAGACCCGCCTCTGATATCCAATCACCAATCAATACCCTCCCCCATGAGACCCGCCTCTGATATCCAATCCCCAATCAATACCCTCCCCCATGAGACCCGCCTCTGATATCCAATCACCAATCAATACCCTCCCCCACATGAGACCCGCCTCTGATATCCAATCACCAATCAATACCCTCCCCCACATGAGACCCGCCCCTGATATCCAATCACCAATCAATACCCTCCCCCCCATGAGACCCGCCTCTGATATCCAATCACCAATCAATACCCTCCCCCACATGAGACCCGCCTCTGATATCCAATCACCAATCAATACCCTCCCCCATGAGACCTGCCTCTGATATCCAATCACCAATCAATACCCTCCCCCATGAGACCCGCCTCTGATATCCAATCACCAATCAATACCCTCCCCCATGAGACCCGCCTCTGATATCCAATCACCAATCAATACCCTCCCCCACATGAGACCCGCCTCTGATATCCAATCCCCAATCAATACCCTCCCCCACATGAGACCCGCCTCTGATATCCAATCCCCAATCAATACCCTCCCCCACATGAGACCCGCCTCTGATATCCAATCACCAATCAATACCCTCCCCCATGAGACCCGCCTCTGATATCCAATCCCCAATCAATACCCTCCCCCCATGAGACCCGCCTCTGATATCCAATCACCAATCAATACCCTCCCCACATGAGACCCGCCTCTGATATCTAATCACCAATCAATACCCTCCCCCACATGAGACCCGCCTCTGATATCCAATCACCACACCCTCCCCCACATGAGACCCGCCTCTGATATCCAATCCCCAATCAATACCCTCCCCCATGAGACCCGCCTCTGATATCCAATCACCAATCAATACCCTCCCCCATGAGACCCGCCTCTGATATCCAATCAATACCCTCCCCCATGAGACCCGCCTCTGATATCCAATCACCACACCCTCCCTCCCCCACATGAGACCCGCCTCTGATATCCAATCACCAATCAATACCCTCCCCCATGAGACCCGCCTCTGATATCCAATCCCCAATCAATACCCTCCCCCACATGAGACTCGCCTCTGATATCCAATCACCAATCAATACCCTCCCCCATGAGACCCGCCTCTGATATCCAATCCCCAATCAATACCCTCCCCCACATGAGACCCGCCTCTGATATCCAATCACCACACCCTCCCTCCCCCACATGAGACCCGCCTCTGATATCCAATTACCAATCAATACCCTCCCCCACATGAGACCCGCCTCCGATATCCAATCACCAATCAATACCCTCCCCCACATGAGACCCGCCTCCGATATCCAATCACCAATCAATACCCTCCCTCCTCTATTACAAATCCTTCTATGAGAGGAATATGGAGGCGGGCGTTGCTGGAAATGCTGCTCGCCTGGCTCCTCCTGTCAGTCACGGACCTGATTATTGATTGTCTTGCAGGGCGCGGGGCGTGTACGCGCCTGTGAAGTCCTTCTTCCATGACATCCTTCACACTCCGTATCGCGCGGCGACGGACGTCTACGCTCTCATGTTCCTGGCCGATGTGGTGGACTTTGTCATCATTGTCTTCGGTTTCTGGGCCTTTGGGGTAAGTGAGATTTTAGATTGTGAGCTCCTCGTGGGCGTGTCCTCGAATGTAGAAAGCGCCCCCCTCCCCCGTATGTGATTCTTATATCGTTGTGTTGTAGAAACACTCGGCGGCGGCGGACATCACCTCCTCGCTGTCCGATGATCAGGTCCCAGAAGCCTTCCTGGTGATGCTCCTCATCCAGTTCTCCACCATGGTGATCGATCGCGCCTTGTACCTCCGCAAAACCGTCCTCGGGAAGCTGATCTTCCAGGTGATTCTGGTGATCGGGATTCATGTCTGGATGTTCTTCATCCTCCCAGCGGTGACTGAAAGGTAAGGAAGGGCCCCGAGGGTTCCGTTGTCTGGGTGGGAACATCCGAGGGCCCCATTCTGTGGGTGGGAAGGGCCCCGTTGTGTGGGTGGGAACATCCGAGGGCCCCATTCTGTGGGTGGGAAGGGCCCCGAGGGTTCCGTTGTCTGGGTGGGAACATCCAAGGGCCCCATTCTGTGGGTGGGAACATCCGAGGGCCCCATTCTGTGGGTGGGAACATCCAAGGGCCCCATTCTGTGGGTGGGAAGGGCCCCGAAGGTTCCGTTGTCTGGGTGGGAACATCCGAGGGCCCCATTCTGTGGGTGGGAAGGGCCCCGTTGTGTGGGTGGGAACATCCGAGGGCCCCATTCTGTGGGTGGGAAGGGCCCCGTTGTGTGGGTGGGAACATCCGAGGGCCCCATTCTGTGGGTGGGAAGGGCCCCGTTGTGTGGGTGGGAACATCCGAGGGCCCCATCTGTGGGTGGAAAGGGCCCCATTGTGTGGGTGGGAACATCCGAGGGCCCCATCTGTGGGTGGGAGGGGCCCCGTTGTCTGGGTGGGAAGGGCCCCGTTGTCTGGGTGGGAAGGGCCCTGTTGTCTGAGTGGGAATGGCCCCGTTGTCTGGGTGGGAAGGGCCCCGTTGTCTGGGTGGGAAGGGCCCCGTTGTCTGGGTGGGAAGGGCCCCCGAGGGCCCCGTTGTCTGGGTGGGAAGGGCCCCGTTGTCTGGGTGGGAAGCGCCCCGTTGTCTGGGTGGGAAGGGCCCCGAGGGCCCCGTTGTCTGGGTGGGAAGGGCCCCGTTGTCTGGCTGGGATTCTCACCTCTCCTTCCTCTGGTTCCAGGATGTTCAGTCAGAACTCGGTGGCTCAGCTTTGGTATTTCGTCAAGTGCATCTACTTCACTCTGTCGGCCTATCAGATCCGCTGTGGCTACCCGACCCGCATATCGGGCAACTTCCTGACCAAGAAATACAACCACGTCAACCTCTTCCTCTTCCAGGGGTGAGAAGATCGCCGCCGCCGCGTCTGATTGGCTGTTCACCCTGGGGGAGGGGTATAAAAGGAGGGAGATTTCCCAGCAGCCTCCTGTGCAGACGCGTGATTGGACCATCTGTGTCTGGTGTAATCCTTATACAGGAAACACGCTTGTAATCCAAAGCACTTGTATATCAAAGCGAATTTCCCCATAAGAAATAATGGAAACTCAGATGATTGGTTCCACAACCATTTATTGACAAGTCCTTCAGTTTAGAGTCCATATAAAAAGATTGCAGCGATGTGATTGGTTGTGTGACCATAAAATGTCCACCAATGGAATCCTCCACAAGGGGATTGGAAGGAAAATCCAGGAGGAGCTCCAGAGTATAAAAGAGAGGCTCCGCCTCTAAGTGTGGAGGGATCTGGGGGGAAGGGATCCACATAGACCATCCCCCGCACCACTGTCAGTCTGCAATCATCACCGGGAAGACTACCCTGCAGTAGAGCGATTGGAAAGCGAGCCTTGAACCGCTCATGGAAGGGATGACATCATTGGCGGTGCGGGGGATGGTCTATGTGAATCGCTTTACGCCGGAGGATCCCTCCACACTTCGATGCGCCGCTCCTGATCACCAACCATGTGACTTGCTAAATGTTGTCCCTTCATTAACTACTTGCCGACCTGCCGGCGTCATTATCCTGCGCGAGAACCCGTAGCTCTACGTCTCGCAGGTAACCAGGGGCGCGCGCTCGCCCCCGACTCCAGTGTGTGTGCCCAGCGGGGGGCGCGATCGCTCGTTACAGAGCGGGGACCGGGAGCTGTGGGTGTAAACGCCCCGCCCCCGGTCCTGTCAGGGGGGAAATGCTGATCTTCTCTTCATACAATGTACAGGAGATCAGTCATTTCCCCTAGTGAGGCCACACCCCCTACAGTTAGAACACACCCAGGGAACATACTTAACCCCTCCCCCCCCAACCCAGATTCTAACCCCCCTCCCCCACCCCAGAGCTGAGAAATGGCGGGTGGAGTGTGATTGGTATAGATGGCAGGCTCTCGGTGTCGGTTCTTCTGATACGATCCGGTTCTTGTTTTGCAGATTCCGTCTGGTCCCCTTCCTGGTGGAGCTGAGAGCCGTCATGGATTGGGTTTGGACCGACACCACCCTTTCCCTCTCCAACTGGATGTGTGTGGAGGACATTTATGCCAACATCTTCATTATCAAATGTAGCCGGGAGACCGAGAAGGTAGGAAACGCCTCTGACACGGGGAGGAGCAAAGCGGAGACCCTCCTCCACACAGGGAGGAGCAAAGCGGAGACCCTCCTCCACACAGGGAGGAGCAAAGCAGAGACCCGCCTCCACACAGGGAGGAGCAAAGCGGGAGAACCTCCTCCACACAGGGAGGAGCAAAGCAGAGACCCGCCTCCACACAGGGAGGAGCAAAGCAGAGACCCGCCTCCACACAGGGAGGGGCAAAGCGGGAGACCCGCCTCCACACAGGGAGGAGCAAAGCAGAGACCCTCCTCCACACAGGGAGGAGCAAAGCAGAGACCCGCCTCCACACAGGGAGGAGCAAAGCGGAGACCCTCCTCCACACAGGGAGGAGCAAAGCGGGAGACCATCCTCCACACAGGGAGGGGCAAAGCGGGAGACCCTCCTCTACACAGGGAGGGGCAAAGCGGGAGACCCTCCTCCACACAGGGAGGGGCAAAGCGGGAGACCCTCCTCCACACAGGGAGGGGCAAAGCGGGAGACCCTCCTCCACACAGGGAGGGGCAAAGCGGGAGACCCTCCTCCACACAGGGAGGAGCAAAGCGGGAGACCCTCCACACAGGGAGGAGAAAAGTGGGAGACCCTCCTCCACACAGGGAGGAGCAAAGCAGAGACCCTCCTCCACACAGGGAAAAGTAAAGCGGGAGACCCTCCTCCACACAGGGAGGAGCAAAGCGGAGACCCTCCTCCACACAGGGAGGAGCAAAGCGGAGACCCTCCTCCACACAGGGAGGAGCAAAGCGGGAGAACCTCCACACAGGGAGGAGCAAAGCGGAGACCCTCCTCCACACAGGGAGGAGCAAAGCGGGAGAACCTCCACACAGGGAGGAGCAAAGCGGGAGACCCTCCTCCACACAGGGAGGGGCAAAGCGGAGACCCTCCTCCACACAGGGAGGGGCAAAGCGGAGACCCTCCTCCACACAGGGAGGGGCAAAGCGGAGACCGTCCTCCACACAGGGAGGGGCAAAGCGGAGACCCTCCTCCACACAGGGAGGGGCAAAGCGGAGACCCTCCTCCACACAGGGAGGGGCAAAGCGGAGACCCTCCTCCACACAGGGAGGAGCAAAGCGGAGACCCTCCTCCACACAGGGAGGAGCAAAGCGGGAGAACCTCCTCCACACAGGGAGGGGCAAAGCGGAGACCCTCCTCCACACAGGGAGGGGCAAAGCGGGAGACCCTCCACACAGGGAGGAGCAAAGCGGAGACCCTCCTCCACACAGGGAGGAGCAAAGCGGAGACCGTCCTCCACACAGGGAGGAGCAAAGCGGGAGACCCTCCTCCACACAGGGAGGAGCAAAGCGGGAGACCCTCCTCCACACAGGGAGGAGCAAAGCAGAGACCCTCCTCCACACAGGGAGGAGCAAAGCGGAGACCCTCCTCCACACAGGGAGGAGCAAAGCGGAGACCCTCCTCCACACAGGGAGGAGCAAAGCGGAGACGGTCCTCCACACAGGGAGGAGCAAAGCGGAGACGGTCCTCCACACAGGGAGGAGCAAAGCGGAGACCCTCCTCCACACAGGGAGGAGCAAAGCGGAGACCCTCCTCCACACAGGGAGGAGCAAAGCGGGAGACCCTCCTCCACACAGGGAGGAGCAAAGCGGGAGACCCTCCACACAGGGAGGAGCAAAGCGGAGACGTCCTCCACACAGGGAGGAGCAAAGCGGAGACCCTCCTCCACACAGGGAGGAGCAAAGCGGGAGACCCTCCTCCACACAGGGAGGAGCAAAGCGGGAGACCCTCCTCCACACAGGGAGGAGCAAAGCGGGAGACCCTCCACACAGGGAGGAGCAAAGCGGAGACCGTCCTCCACACAGGGAGGAGCAAAGCGGAGACCCTCCTCCACACAGGGAAAAGTAAAGCGGGAGACCCTCCTCCACACAGGGAGGAGCAAAGCGGAGACCCTCCTCCACACAGGGAGGAGCAAAGCGGAGACCCTCCTCCACACAGGGAGGAGCAAAGCGGGAGACCCTCCTCCACACAGGGAGGAGCAAAGCGGGAGACCCTCCACACAGGGAGGAGCAAAGCGGAGACCGTCCTCCACACAGGGAGGAGCAAAGCGGAGACCCTCCTCCACACAGGGAAAAGTAAAGCGGGAGACCCTCCTCCACACAGGGAGGAGCAAAGCGGAGACCCTCCTCCACACAGGGAGGAGCAAAGCGGGAGACCCTCCACACAGGGAGGAGCAAAGCGGAGACCCTCCTCCACACAGGGAGGAGCAAAGCGGGAGACCCTCCTCCACACAGGGAGGGGCAAAGCGGAGACCCTCCTCCACACAGGGAGGGGCAAAGCGGAGACCGTCCTCCACACAGGGAGGGGCAAAGCGGAGACCCTCCTCCACACAGGGAGGGGCAAAGCGGAGACCCTCCTCCACACAGGGAGGAGCAAAGCGGGAGACCCTCCACACAGGGAGGAGCAAAGCGGAGACCCTCCTCCACACAGGGAGGAGCAAAGCGGAGACCCTCCTCCACACAGGGAGGAGCAAAGCGGGAGACCCTCCTCCACACAGGGAGGAGCAAGTGGAGACCCTCCTCCACACAGGGAGGAGCAAAGCGGAGACCCTCCTCCACACAGGGAGGAGCAAAGCGGAGACCCTCCTCCACACAGGGAGGAGCAAAGCGGAGACCCTCCTCCACACAGGGAGGAGCAAAGCGGGAGACCCTCCTCCACACAGGGAGGAGCAAAGCGGGAGACCCTCCTCCACACAGGGAGGAGCAAAGCGGAGACCCTCCTCCACACAGGGAGGAGCAAAGCAGGAGACCCTCCTCCACACAGGGAGGAGCAAAGCGGAGACCCTCCTCCACACAGGGAGGAGCAAAGCGGGAGACCCTCCTCCACACAGGGAGGAGCAAAGCGGAGACCCTCCTTCACACAGGGAGGAGCAAAGCGGAGACCCTCCTCCACACAGGGAGGAGCAAAGCGGGAGACCCTCCTCCACACAGGGAGGAGCAAAGCGGAGACCCTCCTCCACACAGGGAGGAGCAAAGCGGAGACCCTCCTCCACACAGGGAGGAGCAAAGCGGAGACCGACCTCCACACAGGGAGAAGCAAAGCAGAGACCGACCTCCACACAGGGAGGAGCAAAGCGGAGACCCTCCTCCACACAGGGAGGAGCAAAGCGGAGACCCTCCTCCACACAGGGAGGGGCAAAGCGGAGACCCTCCTCCACACAGGGAGGGGCAAAGCGGAGACCCTCCTCCACACAGGGAGGAGCAAAGCGGGAGACCCTCCACACAGGGAGGAGCAAAGCGGAGACCCTCCTCCACACAGGGAGGAGCAAAGCGGAGACCGTCCTCCACACAGGGAGGAGCAAAGCGGGAGACCCTCCTCCACACAGGGAGGAGCAAGTGGAGACCCTCCTCCACACAGGGAGGAGCAAAGCGGAGACCCTCCTCCACACAGGGAGGAGCAAAGCGGAGACCCTCCTCCACACAGGGAGGAGCAAAGCGGAGACCCTCCTCCACACAGGGAGGAGCAAAGCGGGAGACCCTCCTCCACACAGGGAGGAGCAAAGCGGAGACCCTCCTCCACACAGGGAGGAGCAAAGCAGGAGACCCTCCTCCACACAGGGAGGAGCAAAGCGGAGACCCTCCTCCACACAGGGAGGAGCAAAGCGGGAGACCCTCCTCCACACAGGGAGGAGCAAAGCGGAGACCCTCCTTCACACAGGGAGGAGCAAAGCGGAGACCCTCCTCCACACAGGGAGGAGCAAAGCGGGAGACCCTCCTCCACACAGGGAGGAGCAAAGCGGAGACCCTCCTCCACACAGGGAGGAGCAAAGCGGAGACCCTCCTCCACACAGGGAGGAGCAAAGCGGAGACCGACCTCCACACAGGGAGAAGCAAAGCAGAGACCGACCTCCACACAGGGAGGAGCAAAGCGGAGACCCTCCTCCACACAGGGAGGAGCAAAGCGGAGACCCTCCTCCACACAGGGAGGAGCAAAGCGAAGACGGTCCTCCACACAGGGAGGAGCAAAGCGGAGACCGACCTCCACACAGGGAGGAGCAAAGCGGAGACGGTCCTCCACACAGGGAGGAGCAAAGCGGAGACCCTCCTCCACACAGGGAGGAGCAAAGCGGAGACCGACCTCCACACAGGGAGGAGCAAAGCGGAGACGGTCCTCCACACAGGGAGGAGCAAAGCGGAGACCCTCCTCCACACAGGGAGGGGCAAAGCGGAGACCTTCCTCCACACAGGGAGGAGCAAAGCGGAGACGGTCCTCCACACAGGGAGGAGCAAAGCGGAGACCCTCCTCCACACAGGGAGGAGCAAAGCGGAGACCCTCCTCCACACAGGGAGGAGCAAAGCGGAGACCCTCCACACAGGGAGGAGCAAAGCGGAGACCTTCCTCCACACAGGGAGGGGCAAAGCGGAGACCTTCCTCCACACAGGGAGGAGCAAAGCGGAGACCCTCCTCCACACAGGGAGGAGCAAAGCGGGACCCTCCTCCACACAGGGAGGAGCAAAGCGGAGACCCTCCTCCACACAGGGAGGAGCAAAGCGGAGACCCTCCTCCACACAGGGAGGAGCAAAACGGAGACGGTCCTCCACACAGGGAGGAGCAAAGCGGAGACCCTCCTCCACACAGGGAGGAGCAAAGCGGAGACCCTCCTCCACACAGGGAGGAGCAAAGCGGAGACCCTCCACACAGGGAGGAGCAAAGCGGAGACCCTCCTCCACACAGGGAGGAGCAAAGCGGAGACCCTCCTCCACACAGGGAGGAGCAAAGCGGAGACCCTCCTCCACACAGGGAGGAGCAAAGCGGAGACCGTCCTCCACACAGGGAGGAGCAAAGCGGAGACCGCCCTCCACACAGGGAGGAGCAAAGCGGAGACCCTCCTCCACACAGGGAGGAGCAAAGCGGAGACCCTCCTCCACACAGGGAGGAGCAAAGCGGAGACGGTCCTCCACACAGGGAGGAGCAAAGCGGAGACCCTCCTCCACACGGAGGAGCAAAGCGGAGACCGACCTCCACACAGGGAGGAGCAAAGCGGAGACCCTCCTCCACACAGGGAGGAGCAAAGCGAAGACGGTCCTCCACACAGGGAGGAGCAAAGCGGAGACGGTCCTCCACACAGGGAGGAGCAAAGCGGAGACCGTCCTCCACACAGGGAGGAGCAAAGCGGAGACCCTCCTCCACACAGGGAGGAGCAAAGCGGAGACCCTCCTCCACACAGGGAGGAGCAAAGCGGAGACCCTCCTCCACACAGGGAGGAGCAAAGCGAAGACGGTCCTCCACACAGGGAGGAGCAAAGCGGAGACCCTCCTCCACACAGGGAGGAGCAAAGCGGAGACCGACCTCCACACAGGGAGGAGCAAAGCAGAGACCCTCCTCCACACAGGGAGGAGCAAAGCGGAGACCCTCCTCCACACAGGGAGGAGCAAAGCGGAGACGGTCCTCCACACAGGGAGGAGCAAAGCGGAGACGGTCCTCCACACAGGGAGGAGCAAAGCGGAGACGGTCCTCCACACAGGGAGGAGCAAAGCAGAGACCGTCCTCCACACAGGGAGGAGCAAAGCGGAGACGGTCCTCCACACAGGGAGGAGCAAAGCGGAGACGGTCCTCCACACAGGGAGGAGCAAAGCGGGAGACCCTCCTCCACACAGGGAGGAGCAAAGCGGAGACCCTCCTCCACACAGGGAGGAGCAAAGCGGAGACGGTCCTCCACACAGGGAGGAGCAAAGCGGAGACCCTCCTCCACACAGGGAGGAGCAAAGCGGAGACGGTCCTCCACACAGGGAGGAGCAAAGCGGAGACCCTCCTCCACACAGGGAGGAGCAAAGCGGAGACCCTCCTCCACACAGGGAGGAGCAAAGCGGAGACCCTCCTCCACACAGGGAGGAGCAAAGCGGAGACCCTCCTCCACACAGGGAGGAGCAAAGCGGAGACCCTCCTCCACACAGGGAGGAGCAAAGCGGAGACCCTCCTCCACACAGGGAGGAGCAAAGCGGAGACGGTCCTCCACACAGGGAGGAGCAAAGCGGGAGACCCTCCTCCACACAGGGAGGAGCAAAGCGGAGACCCTCCTCCACACAGGGAGGAGCAAAGCGGAGACCCTCCTCCACACAGGGAGGAGCAAAGCGGAGACCCTCCTCCACACAGGGAGGAGCAAAGCGGAGACCCTCCTCCACACAGGGAGGAGCAAAGCGGAGACCCTCCTCCACACAGGGAGGAGCAAAGCGGAGACCCTCCTCCACACAGGGAGGAGCAAAGCGGAGACCCTCCTCCACACAGGGAGGAGCAAAGCGGAGGCCCTCCTCCACACAGGGAGGAGCAAAGCGGGAGACCCTCCTCCACACAGGGAGGAGCAAAGCGGGAGACCCTCCACACAGGGAGGAGCAAAGCGGAGACGTCCTCCACACAGGGAGGAGCAAAGCGGAGACCCTCCTCCACACAGGGAGGAGCAAAGCGGGAGACCCTCCTCCACACAGGGAGGAGCAAAGCGGGAGACCCTCCTCCACACAGGGAGGAGCAAAGCGGGAGACCCTCCACACAGGGAGGAGCAAAGCGGAGACCGTCCTCCACACAGGGAGGAGCAAAGCGGAGACCGTCCTCCACACAGGGAAAAGTAAAGCGGGAGACCCTCCTCCACACAGGGAGGAGCAAAGCGGAGACCCTCCTCCACACAGGGAGGAGCAAAGCGGGAGACCCTCCACACAGGGAGGAGCAAAGCGGAGACCGTCCTCCACACAGGGAGGAGCAAAGCGGAGACCCTCCTCCACACAGGGAAAAGTAAAGCGGGAGACCCTCCTCCACACAGGGAGGAGCAAAGCGGAGACCCTCCTCCACACAGGGAGGAGCAAAGCGGAGACCCTCCTCCACACAGGGAGGAGCAAAGCGGAGACCCTCCTCCACACAGGGAGGAGCAAAGCGGAGACCCTCCTCCACACAGGGAGGAGCAAAGCGGAGACCCTCCTCCACACAGGGAGGAGCAAAGCGGGAGACCCTCCTCCACACAGGGAGGAGCAAAGCGGGAGACCCTCCTCCACACAGGGAGGAGCAAAGCGGAGACCCTCCTCCACACAGGGAGGAGCAAAGCAGGAGACCCTCCTCCACACAGGGAGGAGCAAAGCGGAGACCCTCCTCCACACAGGGAGGAGCAAAGCGGGAGACCCTCCTCCACACAGGGAGGAGCAAAGCGGAGACCCTCCTTCACACAGGGAGGAGCAAAGCGGAGACCCTCCTCCACACAGGGAGGAGCAAAGCGGGAGACCCTCCTCCACACAGGGAGGAGCAAAGCGGAGACCCTCCTCCACACAGGGAGGAGCAAAGCGGAGACCCTCCTCCACACAGGGAGGAGAAAAGCGGGAGACCGTCCTCCACACAGGGAGGAGCAAAGCGGAGACCCTCCTCCACACAGGGAGGAGCAAAGCGGAGACCGACCTCCACACAGGGAGAAGCAAAGCAGAGACCGACCTCCACACAGGGAGGAGCAAAGCGGAGACCCTCCTCCACACAGGGAGGAGCAAAGCGGAGACCCTCCTCCACACAGGGAGGAGCAAAGCGAAGACGGTCCTCCACACAGGGAGGAGCAAAGCGGAGACCGACCTCCACACAGGGAGGAGCAAAGCGGAGACGGTCCTCCACACAGGGAGGAGCAAAGCGGAGACCCTCCTCCACACAGGGAGGAGCAAAGCGGAGACCGACCTCCACACAGGGAGGAGCAAAGCGGAGACCCTCCTCCACACAGGGAGGAGCAAAGCGGAGACCCTCCTCCACACAGGGAGGAGCAAAGCGGAGACCGACCTCCACACAGGGAGGAGCAAAGCGGAGACCGTCCTCCACACAGGGAGGAGCAAAGCGGAGACCCTCCTCCACACAGGGAGGAGCAAAGCGGAGACCCTCCTCCACACAGGGAGGAGCAAAGCGGAGACCCTCCTCCACACAGGGAGGAGCAAAGCGAAGACGGTCCTCCACACAGGGAGGAGCAAAGCGGAGACCCTCCTCCACACAGGGAGGAGCAAAGCGGAGACCGACCTCCACACAGGGAGGAGCAAAGCAGAGACCCTCCTCCACACAGGGAGGAGCAAAGCGGAGACCCTCCTCCACACAGGGAGGAGCAAAGCGGAGACGGTCCTCCACACAGGGAGGAGCAAAGCGGAGACGGTCCTCCACACAGGGAGGAGCAAAGCGGAGACGGTCCTCCACACAGGGAGGAGCAAAGCGGAGACCGTCCTCCACACAGGGAGGAGCAAAGCGGAGACGGTCCTCCACACAGGGAGGAGCAAAGCGGAGACCGTCCTCCACACAGGGAGGAGCAAAGCGGGAGACCCTCCTCCACACAGGGAGGAGCAAAGCGGAGACCCTCCTCCACACAGGAGGAGCAAAGCGGAGACGGTCCTCCACACAGGGAGGAGCAAAGCGGAGACCCTCCTCCACACAGGGAGGAGCAAAGCGGAGACGGTCCTCCACACAGGGAGGAGCAAAGCGGAGACCCTCCTCCACACAGGGAGGAGCAAAGCGGAGACCCTCCTCCACACAGGGAGGAGCAAAGCGGAGACCCTCCTCCACACAGGGAGGAGCAAAGCGGAGACCCTCCTCCACACAGGGAGGAGCAAAGCGGAGACGGTCCTCCACACAGGGAGGAGCAAAGCGGAGACGGTCCTCCACACAGGGAGGAGCAAAGCGGGAGACCCTCCTCCACACAGGGAGGAGCAAAGCGGGAGACCCTCCTCCACACAGGGAGGAGCAAAGCGGAGACGGTCCTCCACACAGGGAGGAGCAAAGCGGAGACCCTCCTCCACACAGGGAGGAGCAAAGCGGAGACGGTCCTCCACACAGGGAGGAGCAAAGCGGAGACCCTCCTCCACACAGGGAGGAGCAAAGCGGAGACCGTCCTCCACACAGGGAGGAGCAAAGCGGAGACCCTCCTCCACACAGGGAGGAGCAAAGCGGAGACCCTCCTCCACACAGGGAGGAGCAAAGCGGAGACCCTCCTCCACACAGGGAGGAGCAAAGCGGAGACCCTCCTCCACACAGGGAGGAGCAAAGCGGAGACCGTCCTCCACACAGGGAGGAGCAAAGCGGAGACCGCCCTCCACACAGGGAGGAGCAAAGCGGAGACCCTCCTCCACACAGGGAGGAGCAAAGCGGAGACCCTCCTCCACACAGGGAGGAGCAAAGCGGAGACCGCCCTCCACACAGGGAGGAGCAAAGAGGAGACCCTCCTCCACACAGGGAGGAGCAAAGCGGAGACCCTCCTCCACACAGGGAGGAGCAAAGCGGAGACCCTCCTCCACACAGGGAGGAGCAAAGCGGAGACCGTCCTCCACACAGGGAGGAGCTAAATAAAGACACAAGTCCATCCAGTTCAACCAATAAAAGAGGGAAAATATCATAAAATCCCATATACACAATCTTATACACACACCTTATATACACAATCCCGTATACACAATCCCGTATACACAATCTTATATACACAATCTTATATACACAATCCCGTATACACAATCTTATATACACAATCTTATATACACAATCCCGTATACACAATCTTATATACACAATCTTATATACACAATCTTATATACACAATCCCGTATACACAATCTTATATACACAATCTTATATACACAATCCCGTATACACAATCTTATATACACAATCTTATATACACAATCTTATATACACAATCCCGTATACACAATCCCGTATACACAATCTTATATACACAATCCCGTATACACAATCCCATATACACAATCCTGTATACACAATCTTATATACACAATCCCGTATACACAAATCTTCACACACAGGTGATCCAGAGGAAGGAGAAAACCCCCAGCAGAGCATGAGATCCAATTTCCTCCAGCAGGGAAAATTCCTTCCTGATCCCCCGAGAAGCAATCGGATTTTCCCCGGATCACCTTTCCCTATAAATGTCACCCAGTTATATTCAGGAAAGACTCCGGACCTTTCTTATAGAAATCCACTGATCCGATCCACCTCTGGAGGGAGTCTGCTCCACATTTTCACAGCTCTAATGCTCTAATGTCGGCTCAAACTTGTGTTGCGTACACACGACGGTCACACAAATGTT
Organism: Rana temporaria; assembly: GCF_905171775.1. NCBI lineage: Eukaryota > Metazoa > Chordata > Amphibia > Anura > Ranidae > Rana > Rana temporaria. The sequence goes on along the minus strand of NC_053499.1, from coordinate 164,114,017 downwards.
GTCGTAAATTCTGAACGTCAAAAACGCCGGTGACGCACAACACTACGACGAGTCGAGAAAAATGACGTTCAATGATTCCGAGCATGCGCAGGATTTTTGTGCGTCGGAATTGCAGAAAGACAATTGGAATTTCCGACAAGAACTTTTGTTGTTGGAAAATTTGAGAACCAACAAGAAGCTCCCATCAAAGATTTGTTGTGGGAATTTCCGATCGCGCGAACGCGGCATTCGCGGGAAGAAACCTTCCTACGCTGGGACCGTTTTCTTCTCTTTTCCAATCGTTTTTCTTGGAGTTTCCAGAAAGGTAACATTGTGAACAAAGGGTTAAAAACCCCGAAACAGCGCAAAGTGGAAGGATAATGCGAGCAATGAGACAGGTGAATGTTGGCGAGGAAAAGCGCGTTAGAAATCAATCCGGAATTGATGAAACCCGCGATCCTTCCGTAATAAAGAGAAAACGTGATAATAGTGAAGATTCAGACAATGTATCCAATCTTCAGATCCCCTCATCTGTCACACCTCCCCCTCATCTGTCACACCTCCCCCTCACCAGACTTCCATCACCCCATTACAGGTAGTGATATACCCCATATATATGTATACAGTATATGGGGTATATCCAGCAGGAGGTGTACACGATCCCAACGTTTAACCTCCGGGACACTCACACCAAAGTGAATCCGGAGCTGTCCGATTGGTTGGTGGGGAAAAAGAAGGGTTTCCATAGTGACGAATGTCACAGATTTCTGGGGTGGGGGATGGAATCTCTGTGGTGGGCGGGGGGTGGAATCTCTGTGGTGGGGGTGGAATCTCCGTGGTGGGCGGGGGGTGGAATCTCTGTGGTGGGGGGGTGGAATCTCTGTGGTGGGGGTGGAATATCTGTGGTGGGCGGGGGGTGGGATCTCCGTGGTGGGCGGGGGGTGGAATCTCTGTGGTGGGCGGGGGGTGGAATCTCTGTGGTGGGCGGGGGGTGGAATCTCTGTGGTGGGCGGGGGGTGGAATCTCTGTGGGGGCGGAATCTCTGTGGTGGGCGGAATCTCTCTGGTGGGCGGAATCTCTGTGGTGGGCGGGGGGTGGAATCTCTGTGGGGGTGTATTCTCCGTGGTGGGCGGAATCTCTGTGGTGGGCGAGGGGTGGAATCTCTGTGGTGGGCGGAATCTCCGTGGTGGGGGGGGCAGAATCTCTCTGGTGGGTGGAATCTCTGGTGGGCGGATCTCCGTGGTGGGGGGGGGGTGGAATCTCTGTGGTGGGCGGAATCTCTGGAATCTCTGTGCTCCTCACACGTCTTTCCTTCCTCCAGAAATATCCGCAGCCCAAAGGTCAGAAGAAGAAGAAGATGGTGAAGTACGGGATGGGAGGTCTGATCATCGTTTTCCTCATCTGCATCATTTGGTTCCCTTTGCTCTTCATGTCATTGGTTCGCTCCGTGGTGGGCGTGGTCAACCATCCCATCGATGTGACCGTCACCTTCCAGCTGGGAGGATATGAGGTGAGGACAGGAAGTGACAGATCATTACTTTTCTCTCCTCAGAATTTCTCTCACCTCGAGGTTTCTTCTTCCAGCCGCTGTTCACCATGAGCGCCCAACAGCATTCCATCCAACCCTTCACCCCGCAACAGTACGAGGATCTCACCTACCAATTCGAGAGGCAGCCGGTGAGTACCCGAGGGACACCTCATAGGGGCCACTCTTCCCCACCACCTCATAGGGGCCACCACCTCATAGGGGCCACCACCACATAGGGGCCACTCTTCCCCACCATGAGCGCCCAACAGCATTCCATCCAACCCTTCACCCTGCAACAGTACGAGGATCTCACCTACCAATTCGAGAGGCAGCCGGTGAGTACCCGAGAGACACCTCATAGGGGCCACTCTTCCCCACCACCACATAGGGGCCACCACCTCATAGGGGCCACCACCACATAGGGGCCACTCTTCCTCACCACCACATAGGGGCCACCACCACATAGGGGCCACCACCACATAGGGGCCACACTTCCCCACCACCGCCCAACAGCATTCCATCCAACCCTTCACCCCGCAACAGTACGAGGATCTCACCTACCAATTCGAGAGGCAGCCGGTGAGTACCCGAGAGAGAATGGAAGGGCCACCTCATAGGGGCCACTCTTCCTCACCATCACATAGGGGCCACTCTTCCCCACCACCTCATAGGGGCCACTCTTCCTCACCACCTCATAGGGGCCACTCTTCCTCACCACCTCATAGGGGCCACTCTTCCTCACCACCTCATAGGGGCCACTCTTCCCCACCACCTCATAGGGGCCACTCTTCCTCACCACCTCATAGGGGCCACTCTTCCTCACCACCTCATAGGGGCCACCACCGCATAGGGGCCACTCTTCCTCACCACCACATAGGGGCCACTCTTCCTCACCACCACATAGGGGCCACTCTTCCTCACCACCACATAGGGGCCACTCTTCCTCACCACCACATAGGGGCCACTCTTCCTCACCACCACATAGGGGCCACTCTTCCTCACCACCACATAGGGGCCACTCTTCCTCACCACCTCATAGGGGCCACTCTTCCTCACCTCATAGGGGCCACTCTTCCTCACCACCACATAGGGGCCACTCTTCCCCACCACCTCATAGGGGCCACTCTTCCCCACCACCTCATAGGGGCCACTCTTCCCCACCACCTCATAGGGGCCATTCTTCCTCACCACCTTATAGGGGCCACTCTTCCTCACCACCTTATAGGGGCCACTCTTCCTCACCACCACCTAGGGGCCACTCTTCTCCACCACCACATAGGGGCCACTCTTCCCCACCACCACATAGGGGCCACTCTTCCTCACCACCTCATAGGGGCCACTCTTCCCCACCACCTCATAGGGGCCACTCTTCCCCACCACCTCATAGGGGCCATTCTTCCTCACCACCTTATAGGGGCCACTCTTCCTCACCACCTTATAGGGGCCACTCTTCCTCACCACCACCTAGGGGCCACTCTTCCCCACCACCACATAGGGGCCACTCTTCCCCACCACCACATAGGGGCCACTCTTTCTCACCACCACATTATTGCTCGTGGTTTTACTCTCAGGCAATAATCACATGAAAATCTAACATGGCGGCTCAAACCATCTATGGGCAGCTTTACACTGCGCCTTCCCAACCCCCAACACTCCAACCCCAAACTCGGAACCCCATCCTTCCCTAGAACCCCAAACTCGGAACCCCATCCTTCCCTAGAACCCCAAACTCGGAACCCCATCCTTCCCTAGAACCCCAAACTTGGAACCCCATCCTTCCCTAGAACCACAAACACGGAACCCCATCCTTCCCTAGAACCCCAAACTCGGAACCCCATCCTTCCCTAGAACCCCAAACTTGGAACCCCATCCTTCCCTAGAACCCCAAACTTGGAACCCCATCTTTCCCTAGAACCCCAAACTCGGAACCCCATCCTTCCCTAGAACCCCAAACTCGGAACCCCATCCTTCCCTAGAACCCCAAACTCGGAACCCCATCCTTCCCTAGAACCCCAAACTTGGAACCCCATCCTTCCCTAGAACCCCCAAACTCGGAACCCCATCCTTCCCTAGAACCCCAACACTAAATTCCATGTGATCCCCGACCTTCTACTGAGATTCCCAACCCCCAATGATCCCCGAATGGACGGTCTTCTCTATCGGGGGATAGAACGGCGTCATGTTGGACCCTTGTGTATGTTGTGAGGGTGAAATGCGTCAGCAGAATTCTCCCCTCCCTGCAGTGGTGATTAGCGGGGGTTTTATATAATAAAGGTGATTAGTGCGACTTTCTGGAGTTCTTCCTATCGGGGGGGGGGGGGGATTCCTCCACAAGGGGGCGCCATAGAGAGGTGCGCGTATTATGGGATGTCACGTCTTGTTTCCCTATCGGGGGGGGGGGGGATTCCTCCACAAGGGGGCGCCATAGAGAGGTGCGCGTATTATGAGGTCACACGTCTTGTTGTTTCTTTGTAGACGGCGATGCAATTCATCACTCTGTACAGTTATGAGGACATTGTGACGGCGAGGATCGAAGGGAACTCGGGATCGATTTGGGGGATCAGTCCTCCCAGCCGGGATCAGATGAGGGATGAGCTGAGGAACGGATCTTCGGAGATTACACTTCGCCTGACATGGAACTTCCAGAGGTCAGAAAATGTCTGAGAAAGAATCGCAGCGCTGGGGGCGTGTTTTCTGACAAATCCGCCCAATCGCTGGATTCCACGCCGATTGCCGCGAGATGTTCGCTCGGCACGGGCGCCATTCAGAGAAGAATGAATAGGAAGTGTTCTCTGTATGAGGTAGAGGGGCGGACTATGATGTCATCATCTCCAGGAGAACGCTCTGTGCTCAGTGTGGTGGGGGAGGGGCGGACTATGATGTCATCATCTCCAGGAGAACGCTCTGTGTTCAGTGTGGTGGGGGAGGGGCGGACTATGATGTCATCATCTCCAGGAGAACGCTCTGTGCTCAGTGTGGTGGGGGAGGGGCGGACTATGATGTCATCATCTCCAGGAGAACGCTCTGTGCTCAGTGTGGTGGGGGAGGGGCGGACTATGATGTCATCATCTCCAGGAGAACGCTCTGTGTGGTGGGGGAGGGGCGGACGTTTATTGATTATTTGCAGATTGCATGAAATGTTCTGTTTGATGATCGCCGCTCTTTTCCTATGATGAGTATATATGATGTGTATATATGATGTGTATATATGATGTGTATATATGATGTGTATATATGATGTGTATATATGATGTGTGTATATGATGTGTATATGATGTGTGTATATGATGTGTATATGATGTGTGTATATGATGTGTATATGATGTGTGTATATGATGTGTATATGATGTGTGTATATGATGTGTATATGATGTGTGTATATGATGTGTATATGATGAGTATATATGATGTGTATATATGATGTGTATATATGATGTGTATATATGATGTGTATATATGATGTGTGTATATATGATGTGTATATATGATGTGTGTATATGATGTATATATGATGTGTATATATGATGTGTATATGATGTGTGTATATGATGTGTATATATGATGTGTATATATGATGTGTGTATATGATGTGTATATGATGTGTATATATGATGTGTATATATGATGTGTATATGATGTGTATATATGATGTGTATATGATGTGTATATATGATGTGTGTATATATGATGTGTGTATATGATGTATATATGATGAGTATATATGATGTGTATATATGATGTGTGTATATGATGTGTGTATATGATGTGTATATATGATGTGTATATATGATGTGTGTATATGATGTATATATGATGTGTATATGATGTGTATATGATGTGTGTATATGATGTATATATGATGTGTATATGATGTGTATATATGATGTGTATATATGATGTGTATATATGATGTGTATATATGATGTGTATATATGATGTGTATATATGATGTGTATATATGATGTGTGTATATGATGTGTGTATATGATGTATATATGATGTGTATATGATGTGTATATATGATGTGTATATATGATGAGTATATATGATGTATATATGATGTGTATATATGATGTATATATGATGTGTGTATATGATGTGTATATATGATGTGTATATATGATGTGTATATATGATGTGTATATATGATGTGTATATATGATGTGTGTATATATGATGTGTGTATATATGATGTGTATATATGATGTGTGTATATGATGTGTATATATGATGTGTATATATGATGTGTATATATGATGTGTGTATATGATGTGTGTATATGATGTGTGTATATGATGTATATATGATGTGTATATATGATGTATATATGATGTATATATGATGTATATATGATGTGTGTATATATGATGTGTGTATATATGATGTGTATATATGATGTGTGTATATGATGTGTATATATGATGTGTATATATGATGTGTATATATGATGTGTATATATGATGTGTATATATGATGTGTATATATGATGTGTGTATATGATGTGTGTATATGATGTGTATATGATGTGTGTATATGATGTGTATATGATGTGTGTATATGATGTGTATATATGATGTGTATATGATGTGTGTATATGATGTGTATATGATGTGTATATATGATGTATATATGATGTGTGTATATGATGTGTGTATATGATGTGTGTATATGATGTGTGTATATGATGTGTATATGATGTGTATATATGATGTGTATATGATGTGTATATATGATGTGTATATATGATGTGTATATATGATGTGTATATGATGTGTATATATGATGTGTATATGATGTGTATATATGATGTGTGTATATGATGTGTGTATATGATGTGTGTATATGATGTGTGTATATGATGTGTATATATGATGTGTATATATGATGTGTATATATGATGTGTGTATATGATGTGTATATATGATGTGTATATATGATGTGTGTATATGATGTGTATATATGATGTGTATATATGATGTGTATATATGATGTGTATATATGATGTGTATATATGATGTGTGTATATGATGTGTGTATATGATGTGTGTATATGATGTGTGTATATGATGTGTATATATGATGTGTATATATGATGTGTGTATATGATGTGTATATATGATGTGTATATATAAGGTGTATATAGTGAAGGACACTTTGACTGACATGTCATTATATATACAATAAGGGGAAAGGAACGAATGTAATGTGATGATTGAACGAATTGTTGTGTCTTTTGGTTATTTTAGGGATTTGTCTAAAGGGGGCAGTGTGGAGAACACGTTTGAGAAGCACACCAAGGATCTGGAGCCGGGGAGTGAGGTGCGGATGCAACTGGCTGATCTACTGGAAGGAAAACGTTCGGCCCCGGTGTGAGTTCCTCTACTTCTGTCCTGTACAGATCACTCTGAATGTATTCCATGTGATCACTGTGACTCCATCAATGGGGCACCATTCCCCCAACCAACCCCATCAATGGGTCCCCATTCCCCCAACCAACCCCATCAATGGGCCCCCATTCCCCCAACCAACCCCATCAATGGGCCCCCATTCCCCCAACCAACAGGTCACCATTCCCCCACCAATGGGCCCCCATTCCCCCAACCAACAGGTCACCATTCCCCCAACCAACCCCATCAATGGGCCCCCATTCCCCCAACCAACAGGTCACCATTCCCCCAACCAACCCCCATCAATGGGCCCCCTTTCCCCCAACCAACAGGTCACCATTCCCCCAACCAACCCCCATCAATGGGCCCCCATTCCCCCAACCAACAGGTCACCATTCCCCCAACCAACCCCATCAATGGGTCACCATTCCCCCAACCAACCCCCATCAATGGGCCCCCTTTCCCCCAACCAACAGGTCACCATTCCCCCAACCAACCCCATCAATGGGTCACCATTCCCCCAACCAACCCCATCAATGGGCCCCCATTCCCCCAACCAACAGGTCACCATTCCCCCAACCAACCCCCATCAATGGGCCCCCATTCCCCCAACCAACAGGTCACCATTCCCCCAACCAACCCCATCAATGGGCCCCTATTCCCCCAACCAACAGGTCACCATTCCCCCAACCAACCCCCATCAATGGGCCCCCTTTCCCCCAACCAACAGGTCACCATTCCCCCAACCAACCCCCATCAATGGGCCCCCTTTCCCCCAACCAACAGGTCACCATTCCCCCAACCAACCCCCATCAATGGGCCCCCATTCCCCCAACCAACAGGTCACCATTCCCCCAACCAACCCCATCAATGGGCCCCCTTTCCCCCAACAGGTCACCATTCCCCCAACCAACCCCATCAATGGGTCACCATTCCCCCAACCAACCCCATCAATGGGGCACCATTCCCCTTTCAACCCCCATTAATGGGCCCCCATTCCCCCAACCAACAGGTCACCATTCCCCCAACCAACCCCATCAATGGGCCCCCTTTCCCCCAACAGGTCACCATTCCCCCAACCAACCCCATCAATGGGTCACCATTCCCCCAACTAACCCCATCAATGGGTCACCATTCCCCCAACCAACCCCATCAATGGGCCACTCCCATTAAAACCAATGAAGGGGCACTGATGCCGGGACATTTTCTACTCCCCCTGGCCACAGTCCGGCCTTCTAAATCTAAATTTCAGTTGTCTTGACTTATTTTAGGATAACTTGACGTTTAGCGATGTTCTCCTTTAACCAGTTCCCACCCCCCGGCTTATAGTCAAATAAGGCGCAGACGGGACCTTCATCATTCTGGGCGGATGACCCATTGATGGGGGTTGGAAGGGGAATGATGACCCATTGATGGGGTTGGTTGGGGGAAATGGTGCCCCTTTGATGGGGGTTGGAAGGGGAATGGTGCCCTATTGATGGGGTTGGTTGGGGGAATGGTGAACTGTTGGTTGGGGGAATGGTGCTCCATTGATGGGGGTTGGAAGGGGAATGGTGCCCTATTGATGGGGTTGGTTGGGGGAATGGTGAACTGTTGGTTGGGGGAATGGTGCTCCATTGATGGGGGTTGGAAGGGGAATGGTGCCCCATTGATGGGGTTGGTTGGGGGAATGGTGAACTGTTGGTTGGGGGAATGGTGCTCCATTGATGGGGGTTGGAAGGGGAATGGTGCCCCATTGATGGGGTTGGTTGGGGGAATGGTGAACTGTTGGTTGGGGGAATGGTGCCCCATTGATGGGGTTGGTTGGGGGAATGGTGACCCATTGATGGGGGTGGGAAGGGGAATGGTGACCCATTGATGGGGTTGGTAAGGGAATGGTGCCCCATTGATGGGGTTGGTTGGGGGAATGGTGACCTGTTGGTTGGGGGAATGGTGCCCCATTTATGGGGTTGGAAGGGGAATGGTGACCCATTGGTGGGGTTGGAAGGGGAATGGTGACCCATTGGTGGGGGGAATGGTGACCCATTGATGGGGGTTGGAAGGGGAATGGTGCCCCATTGATGGGGGTGGGAAGGGGAATGGTGACCCATTGATGGGGTTGGAAGGGGAATGGTGACCCATTGATGGGGTTGGAAGGGGAATGGTGACCCATTGATTGGGTTGGTTGGGGGAATGGTGACCCATTGATGGGGGTTGGAAGGGGAATGGTGACCCATTGATGGGGTTGGAAGGGGAATGGTGACCCATTGATGGGGGTGGGAAGGGGAATGGTGACCCATTGATTGGGTTGGTTGGGGGAATGGTGACCCATTGATGGGGGTTGGAAGGGGAATGGTGACCCATTGATGGGGTTGGAAGGGGAATGGTGACCCATTGATGGGGTTGGTTGGGGGAATGGTGACCCATTGATGGGGGTGGGAAGGGGAATGGTGCCCCATTGATGGGGTTGGTTGGGGGAATGGTGAACTATTGATGGGGTTGGAAGGGGAATGGTGACCCATTGGTGGGGGTGGGAAGGGGAATGGTGCCCCATTGATGGGGGTGGGAAGGGGAATGGTGACCCATTGATGGGGGTTGGTGGGGGGAATGGTGCCCCATTGATGGGGGTGGGAAGGGGAATGGTGACCCATTGGTGGGGGGAATGGTGACCCATTGATGGGGGTTGGTTGGGGGAATGGTGACCCATTGATGGGGGTGGGAAGGGGAATGGTGACCCATTGATGGGGGTTGGTGGGGGGAATGGTGACCCATTGGTGGGGTTGGAAGGGGAATGGTGACCCATTGGTGGGGTTGGTGGGGGGAATGGTGACCCATTGGTGGGGGGAATGGTGACCCATTGATGGGGGTGGGAAGGGGAATGGTGACCCATTGGTGGGGTTGGAAGGGGAATGGTGACCCATTGGTGGGGTTGGAAGGGGAATGGTGTCCCATTGGTGGGGTTGGTGGGGGGAATGGTGACCCATTGATGGGGGTGGGAAGGGGAATGGTGACCCATTGGTGGGGGTGGGAAGGGGAATGGTGACCCATTGGTGGGGGTGGGAAGGGGAATGGTGACCCATTGGTGGGGTTGGAAGGGGAATGGTGACCCATTGATGGGGTTGGAAGGGGAATGGTGCCCCATTGATGGGGGTTGGTGGGGGGAATGGTGACCCATTGGTGGGGTTGGAAGGGGAATGGTGACCCATTGGTGGGGTTGGAGGGGGAATGGTGACCCATTGGTGGGGTTGGTGGGGGGAATGGTGACCCATTGGTGGGGGGAATGGTGACCCATTGATGGGGGTGGGAAGGGGAATGGTGACCCATTGGTGGGGGGAATGGTGACCCATTGGTGGGGTTGGAAGGGGAATGGTGACCCATTGGTGGGGTTGGTGGGGGGAATGGTGACCCATTGATGGGGGTTGGTGGGGGGAATGGTGACCCATTGGTGGGGTTGGAAGGGGAATGGTGACCCATTGGTGGGGTTGGTGGGGGGAATGGTGACCCATTGGTGGGGTTGGTGGGGGGAATGGTGACCCATTGGTGGGGGGAATGGTGACCCATTGATGGGGGTGGGAAGGGGAATGGTGACCCATTGGTGGGGGGAATGGTGACCCATTGGTGGGGTTGGAAGGGGAATGGTGACCCATTGGTGGGGTTGGTGGGGGGAATGGTGACCCATTGGTGGGGTTGGAAGGGGAATGGTGCCCCATTGGTGGGGTTGGGAAGGGGAATGGTGACCCATTGGTGGGGTTGGTGGGGGGAATGGTGACCCATTGGTGGGGGGAATGGTGACCCATTGGTGGGGGGAATGGTGACCCATTGATGGGGGTGGGAAGGGGAATGGTGACCCATTGATGGGGGTTGGTGGGGGGATTGTGACCCATTGGTGGGGGGAATGGTGACCCATTGGTGGGGTTGGAAGGGGAATGGTGACCCATTGGTGGGGTTGGTGGGGGGAATGGTGACCCATTGGTGGGGTTGGTGGGGGGAATGGTGACCCATTGGTGGGGGGAATGGTGACCCATTGATGGGGGTGGGAAGGGGAATGGTGACCCATTGGTGGGGTTGGAAGGGGAATGGTGACCCATTGGTGGGGTTGGAAGGGGAATGGTGACCCATTGGTGGGGTTGGAAGGGGAATGGTGCCTCATTGATGGGGGTGGGAAGGGGAATGGTGACCCATTGGTGGGGTTGGAAGGGGAATGGTGACCCATTGGTGGGGTTGGAAGGGGAATGGTGCCCCATTGGTGGGGTTGGTGGGGGGAATGGTGACCCATTGATGGGGTTGGAAGGGGAATGGTGACCCATTGGTGGGGTTGGAAGGGGAATGGTGACCCATTGGTGGGGTTGGAAGGGGAATGGTGACCCATTGGTGGGGTTGGAAGGGGAATGGTGCCCCATTGGTGGGGTTGGTGGGGGGAATGGTGACCCATTGGTGGGGGGAATGGTGACCCATTGATGGGGGTTGGAAGGGGAATGGTGACCCATTGATGGGGGTGGGAAGGGGAATGGTGACCCATTGGTGGGGTGGGAAGGGGAATGGTGACCCATTGGTGGGGTGGGAAGGGGAATGGTGACCCATTGGTGGGGTTGGAAGGGGAATGGTGACCCATTGGTGGGGTTGGAAGGGGAATGGTGACCCATTGATGGGGGTGGGAAGGGGAATGGTGACCCATTGGTGGGGTTGGAAGGGGAATGGTGACCCATTGGTGGGGTTGGAAGGGGAATGGTGACCCATTGGTGGGGTTGGAAGGGGAATGGTGACCCATTGGTGGGGTTGGAAGGGGAATGGTGACCCATTGATGGGGTTGGAAGGGGAATGGTGACCCATTGGTGGGGTTGAAAGGGGAATGGTGACCCATTGATGGGGTTGGAAGGGGAATGGTGACCATTGATGGGGGTGGGAAGGGGAATGGTGACCCATTGGTGGGGTTGGTGGGGGGAATGGTGACCCATTGGTGGGGTTGGAAGGGGAATGGTGACCCATTGATGGGGGTGGGAAGGGGAATGGTGACCCATTGGTGGGGTTGGTGGGGGGAATGGTGACCCATTGGTGGGGTTGGAAGGGGACTGGTGACCCATTGATGGGGTTGGAAGGGGAAAGGTGACCCATTGGTGGGGTTGGAAGGGGAATGGTGACCCATTGATGGGGGTGGGAAGGGGAATGGTGACCCATTGATGGGGGTGGGAAGGGGAATGGTGCCCCATTGGTGGGGTTGGAAGGGGAATGGTGACCCATTGGTGGGGTTGGTAGCAAGCAAAGGGCCACATCCGTCCTCGGGCCACAGTTTGGAGACCACTGCTTTAGGGCATTTGTTAGGTTTTGAATCTTTCGGGTGCAATGTATTGTGGGTATTGTTGGTCACGTGATTCTCTTTGTTTTACAGTTGCGTCTCTCACTTATTTCCACAATATATTCGGGCCCCCAATGGCCCCGAAGCCAACCCTGTGAAGCAGCTGCTGCCAGGTACCGTCAGAATCTTTCCTCCCGTTTTGTGATCGGATATTTCTCTCTATAGATTGACATCCCATAATGTAGCTAAATGAGGCGATATAATAATATCTATGGGGAGGCCTCAGCGCTCAGTCAGTCAAACGATCGTACCGATCACACGACCTGCAACCACTTCGCCATTCACTGCCGTCTTCATTTCTGATTGGTTGCTTTTGCTAATTGCACTTTCATCAAAAACAATCCTAATTAATTGGCAGGAAATTGTTCCAAACTGATGAAACTGAATCAATTATTAATATACCTAATTATTACTATAACTAATTATTCTGATCCTTTTCAATTGTTTTTCGCACACTGTGACGAGTGTAATAGTGTTACCATAGTAACAATGCTCTGGGGGAGGGATCAGGATTTTTTTTTTTTTTACACATTATGATTGACAATACCAGTAAATTCTGTTATCAACATTTTTTTGGAATGAAATGGATTCATTTAGTGTGTATTGTTGTGATTGGCCCGGTCTGTACCCTGTGATCACTGTGACCAATCACAGCTAGCAACACAATTGTACACAATGAAGGTCATAGCGATCACATGGTACCAGCAGTGGCGGGCACACCCGGAAACGGATCGTACCGCCCATGTGGACCGTTCTGGGAGGATGACATATGATGTCCGCCCAGAATGATGAAGATCCCGCCTGCGCCTCATTTGACTATAAGCCGGGGGGCGGGAACTGGTTGAAGGAAAACATCGCTAAACGTCAAGTTATCCTTAAACCAAAGTCAAGACAACTGAAATGTGATTGGGTCCCACGAGTTACACGGGATATTATTATTAATAATTCTGTTATTTCCTTTGTGTTGGGCAGATGAGGAAGAGAGTTACCTCAATGTGACCGTTCAGCTGAATCGCAAGCTTATAGGAGATGGAAGGGACATCAGCAGCTTCCTGGAGTGGTGGGTCATCCGCCTCGAAGGGTGCAAGAAAGACTGCGACATCCTCCCCATGGTCATATTTAATGACAAAGTCAGTCCTCCAAGTCTCGGCTTCCTGGCGGGATATGGGTCAGTACACCATTGTCCTCATACCGCATTTATTTACATTCTAATTCACCGTTTGTCTAATGCAACTTCTTCCACGCTTCATGGAACCCCGATATTCACATTGGGTGGCGCTCAACGGGGCTTGGCTTCTATAAAGTAGAGGCTTCTCTCCTAAGTTCTCCTCCTAAGTTTCCTCTCCTGGGTTCTCCTCCTAAGTTTCCCCTCCTGGGTTCTCCTCCTGGGTTCTCCTCCAACGTTTCCCCTCCTGGGTTCTCCTCCTACGTTTCCCCTCCTGGGTTCTCCTCCTAAGTTTCCTCTCCTGGGTTCTCCTCCTAAGTTTCCCCTCCTGGGTTCTCCTCCTAGTTTCCCCTCCTGGGTTCCCCTCCTAGTTTCCCCTCCTGGGTTCTCCTCCTAAGTTTCCTCTCCTAAGTTCTCCTCCTAAGTTTCCCCTCCTGGGTTCTCCTCCTAAGTTTCCCCTCCTAAGTTTCCCCTCCTAAGTTTCCCCTCCTAGTTTCTCCTCCTAAGTTTCCCCTCCTAGTTTCCCCTCCTGGGTTCTCCTCCTAAGTTTCCCCTCCTGGGTTCTCCTCCTAAGTTTCCCCTCCTAGTTTCCCCTCCTGGGTTCTCCTCCTAAGTTTCCCCTCCTGGGTTCTCCTCCTAAGTTTCCCCTCCTAGTTTCCCCTCCTGGGTTCTCCTCCTAGGTTCTCCTCCTGGGTTCTCCTCCTAAGTTTCCCCTCCTGGGTTCTCCTCCTAAGTTTCCCCTCCTGGGTTCTCCTCCTAAGTTTCCTCTCCTAAGTTTCCCCTCCTGGGTTCTCCTCCTAAGTTTCCCCTCCTGGGTTCTCCTCCTAAGTTTCCCCTCCTAAGTTTCTCCTCCTAAGTTTCCCCTCCTGGGTTCTCCTCCTAAGTTTCCCCTCCTGGGTTCTCCTCCTAAGTTTCCCCTCCTGGGTTCTCCTCCTAAGTTTCCCCTCCTAGTTTCCCCTCCTAGTTTCCCCTCCTGGGTTCTCCTCCTAAGTTTCCCCTCCTGGGTTCTCCTCCTAAGTTTCCCCTCCTGGGTTCTCCTCCTAAGTTTCCCCTCCTGGGTTCTCCTCCTAAGTTTCCCCTCCTGGGTTCTCCTCCTAAGTTTCCCCTCCTGGGTTCTCCTCCTAAGTTTCCCCTCCTAGTTTCTCCTCCTAATTTTCTCCTCCTAAGTTTCCCCTCCTAAGTTTCCCCTCCTGGGTTCTCCTCCTAAGTTTCCCCTCCTGGGTTCTCCTCCTAAGTTTCCCCTCCTAGTTTCTCCTCCTAGGTTCTCCTCCTAAGTTTCCCCTCCTAGTTTCTCCTCCTAAGTTTCCCCTCCTGGGTTCTCCTCCTAAGTTTCCCCTCCTAAGTTTCCCCTCCTAGTTTCTCCTCCTAGGTTCTCCTCCTAAGTTTCCCCTCCTAGTTTCTCCTCCTAGGTTCTCCTCCTAAGTTTCCCCTCCTAGGTTCTCCTCCTAAGTTTCCCCTCCTAGGTTCTCCTCCTAAGTTTCCCCTCCTGGGTTCTCCTCCTACGTTTCTCCTCCTAAGTTTCCCCCCCTAGGTTCTCCTCCTAAGTTTCCCCTCCTAGGTTCCCCTCCTAAGTTTCCCCTCCTGGGTTCTCCTCCTAAGTTTCCCCTCCTGGGTTCTCCTCCTAAGTTTCCCCTCCTGGGTTCTCCTCCTAAGTTTCCCCTCCTGGGTTCTCCTCCTACGTTTCTCCTCCTAAGTTTCCCCTCCTAGGTTCTCCTCCTAAGTTTCCCCTCCTAGGTTCTCCTCCTAAGTTTCCCCTCCTAGTTTCTCCTCCTAAGTTTCCCCTCCTGGGTTCTCCTCCTAAGTTTCCCCTCCTAAGTTTCCCCTCCTAGTTTCTCCTCCTAGGTTCTCCTCCTAAGTTTCCCCTCCTAGTTTCTCCTCCTAGGTTCTCCTCCTAAGTTTCCCCTCCTAGGTTCTCCTCCTAAGTTTCCCCTCCTAGGTTCTCCTCCTAAGTTTCCCCTCCTGGGTTCTCCTCCTACGTTTCTCCTCCTAAGTTTCTCCTCCTAGGTTCTCCTCCTAAGTTTCCCCTCCTAGTTTCTCCTCCTAGGTTCTCCTCCTAAGTTTCCCCTCCTAGGTTCTCCTCCTAAGTTTCCCCTCCTAGGTTCTCCTCCTAAGTTTCCCCTCCTGGGTTCTCCTCCTACGTTTCTCCTCCTAAGTTTCCCCTCCTAGGTTCTCCTCCTAAGTTTCCCCTCCTGGGTTCTCCTCCTAAGTTCCCCCTCCTGGGTTCTCCTCCTAAGTTTCCCCTCCTGGGTTCTCCTCCTAAGTTTCCCCTCCTGGGTTCTTCTCCTAAGTTTCCCCTCCTGGGTTCTCCTCCTAAGTTTCCCCTCCTGGGTTCTCCTCCTAAGTTTCCCCTCCTGGGTTCTCCTCCTAGTTTCTCCTCCTAATTTTCTCCTCCTAAGTTTCCCCTCCTTAGTTTCTCCTCCTAGGTTCTCCTCCTAAGTTTCCCCTCCTGGGTTCTCCTCCTAAGTTTCCCCTCCTAAGTTTCCCCTCCTAGTTTCTCCTCCTAGGTTCTCCTCCTAAGTTTCCCCTCCTAGTTTCTCCTCCTAGGTTCTCCTCCTAAGTTTCCCCTCCTAGGTTCTCCTCCTAAGTTTCCCCTCCTGGGTTCTCCTCCTAAGTTTCCCCTCCTAGTTTCCCCTCCTAGTTTCCCCTCCTAGTTTCTCCTCCTAAGTTTCCCCTCCTGGGTTCTCCTCCTAAGTTTCCCCTCCTAGGTTCTCCTCCTAAGTTTCCCCTCCTAGGTTCCCCTCCTAAGTTTCCCCTCCTGGGTTCTCCTAAGTTTTCTCTCCTAGTTTCCCCTCCTGGGTTCTCCTCCTAAGTTCCCCCTCCTGGGTTCTCCTCCTAAGTTTCCCCTCCTAGGTTCCCCTCCTAAGTTTCCCCTCCTGGGTTCTCCTAAGTTTTCTCTCCTAGTTTCCCCTCCTGGGTTCTCCTCCTAAGTTTCCCCTCCTGGGTTCTCCTCCTAAGTTTCTCCTCCTGGGTTCTCCTCCTGCTTGTGGTCACAAAAGCCAGTCCATGCCCCTCGCTGTGTGAGATCTAGTACATAGATACCCGGCTTTTATTTAGCTATTCTTTAGAATGTGGCCCCCTGAGATCACAAAGGGTTGCAAATAATCAATCTATGTAATGCTGGAGAGGAGTGTCAGAGACTGTAGTGCTAATAGAGGAAATGAGGGTCAGAGAGCGAGGACAGGATGGGGGATGGGGGATGGCTGTGGATAGGAGAAGACAATACCAGGCTGGGAAGATGTGGCAATACTATTCCTCGAATCAATGTTCCCACTACAGACTGCTGAGGGCCACAGGTTGGGCACTGGGGTCTAGATTGTGTATGGGTTATGATGTAACAACAAAGATTGGGACAGAGAGATTGTGAAGATTGCTCGGTACACGTTGGTGACGCTCCACGTTGGTGTGAAATTATACATGACGTGTTCATGAGACCAAAGCATTTCTTGTTGTATGATTGTTGGGACATTTGTTGTTTATGTGGTTAGATATGCATTGTTGGGTCTAAGTTTACCCCCCGCAGTCCTGATATTCAGGGATTTACTTTGACGCTTGTACCACAATTCCACCTTCTGCTCTCACAGATGGGTAAAGAATTAGGATTTCCCCAATATGGGAGATATTAGAGTTGTCTTTTAGTTGGTATTGCCCTGATGTGGGAGGTTCTTCTCACTTCTTGGGCGGTTTCCTGGATAGGAAGTGAAGGTAAATCTCTCCAACGGGGACACACAGAAGTGACTGAAGTACCAGCACCTCTATAATGGGCAGAACATAGAGAAAGGGAGAGATTTCTGTTTCCCAGCCCAGCGTATGAATGAAGGGGAGTGATGTCATCTCAGCCTGGCCAATAAAAATGGACAAATAGGAGTACCCAGAAGCAGACGTGGGATTGGCTGTAGGTAAGTGCGGGAAACTGCAGCGCTGGCGTGAAGGTGAGTATAGTTTGTTGTATACTTGTAGAATCCTATTGTCAGACAGGCTGCGTACTTAGAAGTGGAAATACTGAGTTTCTTCCTTTTCTCTCCTGCACAGGATTATGGGACTTTACGTTTCCATTGTCCTCGTCATTGGGAAGTTTGTGAGGGGCTTCTTCAGCGAGATCTCCCATTCCATCATGTTTGAGGAGCTGCCGTGTGTTGATAATATTCTCAAGCTGTGCCAGGACATCTACGTGGTGCGCGAGCGCGGTGAGCTGGAGCTGGAGGAGGAGCTCTACGCCAAGCTGATCTTCCTGTATCGATCACCAGAGACTATGATCAAATGGACCGTGGACAAGGACTAAGATGGCGCCAAGCTTGTGCTGGAGCTGAGATGCTGGAGCAAGTGACATGAAGTAAGAGGAGGATCATCCATCCTCCCAGGACTAGAATTATTTATGTGATGTTTGCAGAATGAAGACGCTACCGAGTCGGTGTCAGGAACTCTACGGGTGACGTCACGGAAATGTTTCTTCCGGAAGCACTGACCGGATCATCCGTGTGTCTGAAATGTAAAACCTTCACCAGACAAGGAGCCAACTAGAGACCTCCTAGTGAGGATCTCCTGGAACCTCCTCTCTAGAGACCTCCTAGTGAGGATCTCCTGGAATCTCCTCTCTAGAGACCTCCTAGTGAGGATCTCCTGGAATCTCCTCTCTAGAGACCTTCTACTAAGGATCTCCTGGAATCTCCTCTCTAGAGACCTCCTAGTGAGGATCTCCTGGAATCTCCTCTCTAGAGACCTTCTACTAAGGATCTCCTGGAATCTCCTCTCTAGAGACCTTCTACTAAGGATCTCCTGGAATCTCCTCTCTAGAGACCTTCTACTAAAGATCTCCTGGAATCTCCTCTCTAGAGACCTCCTAGTGAGGATCTCCTGGAATCTCCTCTCTAGAGACCTTCTAGTGAGGATCTTCTGGAATCTCCTCTCTAGAGACCTTCTACTAAAGATCTCCTGGAATCTCCTCTCTAGAGACCTTCTACTAAAGATCTCCTGGAATCTCCTCTCTAGAGACCTTCTAGTGAGGATCTCCTGGAATCTCCTCTCTAGAGACCTTCTAGTGAGGATCTTCTGGAATCTCCTCTCTAGAGACCTTCCCTTCTACTAAAGATCTCCTGGAATCTCCTCTCTAGAGACCTTCTACTAAAGATCTCCTGGAATCTCCTCTCTAGAGACCTTCTACTAAAGATCTCCTGGAATCTCCTCTCTAGAGACCTTCTACTAAAGATCTCCTGGAACCTCCTCTCTAGAGACCTCCTAGTGAGGATCTCCTGGAATCTCCTCTCTAGAGACCTTCTAGTGAGGATCTCCTGGAACCTCCTCGCTAGAGACCTTCTAGTGAGGATCTCCTGGAATCTCCCCTCTAGAGACCTCCTAGTGAGGATCTCCTGGAATCTCCTCTCTAGAGACCTCCTAGTGAGGATCTCCTCTCTACAATGCTGCTCAATTCTGACAAGTTACACAGAAAGTCTTAGCCGGATCAGAACCTACATCGCTGAGGCGATAACTTGTGAACATTTATTTTTATTTAAGAAAAGTTAAAGTTTGGAAGTTCTGACCGGAATGAGTGGAGATCAAAAAGTTTATATTTATAAATTGTTACAATGGTGAGTTTAGTGACGGTGGAAGATGCCTTGGTGTGCAAAGTGCTGTGTACACTACCGAGAGATTGGTGCCGACCCATCAGAGGGGGAGGGGGGCTCTGTGCTGATCTGATACTGAGACCGGCTCCTGGTGTGCAATAATTGCAGCGCAGGAAGCCCGCCGCCCGCCAAGGTTCTGCCTCCAATTTCTGCTTTCTGAACAAAACCAAAAAAGTGTATTTTTAAAATAAAATTTTTACTATTAAAAAGGCATCTGTGAAATAAAACTTCTTCGTAAGTCGTATTCTGATTATTTAGAAAAATCCAATCGGATCAGAGAAATATTTCATTGCCATTGATTATCTCTCCTGAAAAGGCCAAATGTCTTTGTG
>NC_053499.1:164023170-164094176 GCF_905171775.1 Rana temporaria | reverse complement strand
GTTATTTTGTGTTTCTTCCATTAGTGAATAATCCCACCAACTGTTGTCTCCTCCCACCAGCTGTTGTCTCCTCCCACCAAGCTGCTTGGCGAGAGTCTTGTAGCCGATACCAGCCTTGTGTAGATCTCCAATCTTCTCCCCGACGTCCTCTGACAGATCTTTGCTCTCCCCCATGGTGGAGAGATTGGAATCTGATTAATTCTGTGGGCGGGTGTCTTTTATACAGGTAACAAGCTGAGATTAGAAGTCCCTATAAGAGAGAGCGAGAGAGAGAGTGCTCCTAATCTCAGCTCATCACCTGTATAGAAGACACCCGGGAGCCAGAAATCTCGCCGATTGGTCGGGGATCAAATACTTATTTCACTCATTAAAATGCAAATCAATTTATAACTTTTATGAAATGTGTTTTTCTGGATATTTTTGTTGTTTTTCTCTCACTGTTCTAATAATCCGACCAATAAAATTATAGAGACCGATCGTTTCTTCGTCACAAAATCAGCAGCCGATCGAATACAACCTGTTGTAATATTAATATAGATATGTAGGTATTGTAAAATATTGTGGTATATGTAAGGCACAGTATATATGTGTGACATACAGGAATTCAAGGTTACACATCAAAAGGTGTTTGCTGGGTTAGTGGTCACAGATCAAAGGAACAGCTGAGGACCCTTTGATGTGTTAATCTTACCTAAGACGACCTAGGTGTGTGAGATGGCCTGGTAAGACCCGGTTCACACTGGGGCGACTCGTCTGGCGACACAGCCGCCTGACAAGTCGCGTCCCATTGTAGTCAATGGAACCGTTCTAATAGTGGCTCCGCCTTAGAAAAAGGTTCCTGTACGACTTCGGGGGCGACTCGGGGCGATTTGCATGGACGTCTATACAGAAGTCATTTTGCAAGTCGCCTTAGAAGTCGCCTTCAGAACGCCTTGCCGATTCGCCCCCGAAGTCGTGCCGCCCCAGTGTGAACCGGCTCTGAGGAAGGAAGTATTTATTGATGGTAATTAGACTTGAGGGGGGTATTTATTCAATGGGAACATTTGGTTGACCCCCCCTCCAGTGTGAGACCAATATTTGAGGCAGTCAAGCTGGCATTCAGCTAGTCTTGTCACTCTATGATGAATATTGCACAGGTCTAGGAAAAGATGGGATTCTGAAATACTCTGCAGGATATTTGTATCGTCTGTGGACTTTGGATCTTTGTATGTTATTGGAAGTTAATAAAATTTTGTGTTCTCTGGAGAGCCTGAGTCGCTGCGAAACAACGTAATTTATGGTCATCATACTAACATCAAAGATATCAATTATCTAACCGGACTACTGGATACATATACATTATCACTACACAACCCCTCCCCCCCCCCGCTGTATAAAGGGGGGGGGTATAAAGACTCACCTGCTCCATGTACAGGATGTGATACGGTAACGAGGTTCCTTTTAGAATGTTCTCTATTTCAGACACGTCCCGCTCTCGCTCCTCCCAGCTCCGGCCGCACACGGCGCCTTCTATAGAGAGAGGAGACATCCGCAGTGTTGGGGTTGGAAGCCGCCGCTCACATACATCACAATACAGGAATCTGATTGGTTTGTACTAAAACTTCTCTTCCTTCAGGAGAATTTCCCATCCCCCGGGACTCGGCGTGAAGAAATGAAAAACGTACAAAAACAGCAATGAACACCTTACAGAGAATCCAACCCTTCCCCCCTCCCCCCAATCAGGGTGCAGGGATTGCCATCAGTGACCCCGATGGAGGGATTCTGCTCACTTCCTCTAATGTCCGGCTCTCCTCAGCAATCTGCTGATTTCTCTGCCTGTCTATGGACCACAGAAGGAGAAGGGGGGGGGTGGGTTATCTGCCTGAAGAAGAGAGTCTTGTGATTCCTCTTATTCGCTCTCCTTACATTGTATTTGCCGATTTCCTTCATAGAGGATCAGCCGAGTGAAACATGAAATAAAATCGCGTCGCTGTCACATTTCTGAACTCCGCTGACCAATGACGGCGGTCTGAGAGTTTTCAGTGATAAATATTTTCCCGCTTAACCCAAAAAGGACTGTGAACGATCGATATTCCCCCTACTCACCATCAATAAACAGAATGGCGGGTTCAAAACGCAGCTTCTTAGGAGCATCGCAGCTCCGCCCCTGGAAGATACAAATCCCGGTCAGTTTACAGCCATATAAAGAGATTATTTCTATTGTAAATGACAATCATATCAAACTTCCCGGCTCTGTGATGGTTCTACACAGAGCAGCCCCAATCCTCCTCTTCTGGGGCCCCACGCCGACGCTCCTGGCCCCTCTCCCTAACCAAGTGCCCACCATACACAGCCACTTGTGTGCTCGCTCCTCAGCCGGTAAAATGCCGATATGGTTCCGGCTAAAGGGAAAGTTCCTTCAAGGACTGCGCAGGCGCAAACTTGCTGACGGAAATCTCCGAACCTCGGCCGGCATCCAGGGCGACGTGGATTTCGAGGAAAGTGGCCAGTCGGCCTCATGTCCTCGCTCCGCTCGCTCGGCCTCCTGGCTCTTTTCTTAACATCCTCCAATCCACGGGGATGCGCAGTCCTTGAAGGAACTTTCTCGTTAGGGGAACCTTAAGGACAAGTCACCGGCTCTGTGTGGCTTGGTCCCGCCCACATCCCCTCCTCACTGGCTGTGATTGACAGTAGCAGGAGCCAATTGGAGGAGAAAGAGCGAGAGGGAGGGAGGGAGGAGAGGGAGGGAGGGAGGAGAGGGAGGAGAGGGAAGGAAGGAAGGAAGGAAGGAAGGAAGGAAGGAAGGAAGGAAGAGAAGTGTTGGATGGAGAAGGGGGTCAGGTAAGTATACAGTAGTAGTAGTAGTAGTAGTAGAGTTGGGGTGGTGGGCGGTGTAAGCGGTGGTGGGCAGTGTAAGCGGTGGTGGGCAGTGTAAGCGGTGGTGGGCGGTGGTGCGCAGTGCGGTGTAAGCGGTGGTGGGCAGTGTAAGCGGTGGTGGGCAGTGTAAGCGGTGGTGGGCAGTGTAAGCGGTGGTGGGCAGTGTAAGCGGTGGTGGTGGGCGGTGTAAGCGGTGGTGGTGGGCGGTGTAAGCGGTGGTGTAAGCGGTGGTGCGCGGTGTAAGCGGTGGTGGGCAGTGTAAGCGGTGGTGGGCAGTGTAAGCGGTGGTGGGCAGTGTAAGCGGTGGTGGGCAGTGTAAGCGGTGGTGGGCAGTGTAAGCGGTGGTGGGCAGTGTAAGCGGTGGTGGGCAGTGTAAGCGGTGGTGGGCAGTGTAAGCGGTGGTGGGCAGTGTAAGCGGTGGTGGGCAGTGTAAGCGGTGGTGGGCAGTGTAAGCGGTGGTGGGCAGTGTAAGTGGTGGTGCGCGGTGTAAGCGGTGGTGGGCAGTGTAAGCGGTGGTGGGCAGTGTAAGCGGTGGTGGGCGGTGTAAGCGGTGGTGGGCGGTGTAAGCGGTGGTGGGCAGTGTAAGCGGTGGTGGGCAGTGTAAGCGGTGGTGGGCAGTGTAAGCGGTGGTGGGCAGTGTAAGCGGTGGTGGGCAGTGTAAGCGGTGGTGGGCAGTGTAAGCAGTGGTGGGCAGTGTAAGCGGTGGTGGGCAGTGTAAGCGGTGGTGGGCAGTGTAAGCGGTGGTGGGCAGTGTAAGCGGTGGTGGGCAGTGTAAGCGGTGGTGGGCAGTGTAAGCGGTGGTGGGCAGTGTAAGCGGTGGTGGGCGGTGTAAGGGGCAGTGTAAGCGGTGGTGCGCGGTGTAAGGGGCAGTGTAAGCGGTGGTGCGCGGTGGTGGGCAGTGTAAGCGGTGGTGGGCAGTGTAAGCGGTGGTGGGCAGTGTAAGCGGTGGTGGGCAGTGTAAGCGGTGGTGGGCAGTGTAAGCGGTGGTGGGCAGTGTAAGCGGTGGTGGGCAGTGTAAGCGGTGGTGGGCAGTGTAAGCGGTGGTGTGCGGTGTAAGCGGTGGTGTGCGGTGTAAGCGGTGGTGTGCGGTGTAAGGGGCAGTGTAAGCGGTGGTGGTGTGCGGTGTAAGCGGCGGTGGTGGGCGGTGTAAGCGGCGGTGCGCGGTGGTGGGCGGTGCGGTGTAAGCGGTGGTGGTGTTCGGTGAAAATCTTATTTGGAGTCAATCTTTTTTCCTTCTCCTTTCACACCTCACACGGTCTTCATTTGTACAATACAGATTTTTATGGCCATTTTACCTATAAAACATCAGTGATTGGTTCTTACCTCCTGAACCTGCTGGATCAGAGCGCTAGAGGACGGCCCGCCGGAATACGCCAAGAGAACCTGAAACCAGCAGAAGATCAGACAGCGATCAATCGTCATGTTCTGGAGGATGGTACACATTGGGGTTCCACCAATACTAAGAATTTGAACCCGTATCGGAAATCGCATGAAACAGATATTTCCATTCTCGCTTCTTTCAGCCGGATTCCCCCACCGACACCCGAAATGTAAAAAAACACACACCTGGCAATTATCGGTTGTGAAGGCCGCAGCGTCCTAAACAACCGATGACTCAGAGGGGTTCCCCGATAAACTGAAGTCCTGGTGATTGGAGCCGTCATATAAAAAAGGGGGGGGGAGGGGCAGCTGGGAAATGTCCATCAACAACATCGCTCAGCCCAAAGGTAAAGAGAAACATTGTTTTGTATCTTTCTGTTTCTTCATCTACAGATCAAAGAGATGAACTTCCCTCTGCAGATGAAGTTTAAAGCAACCTGACAATATTTCTCTGTTTAACCCCTCATTTACTCTAATCAGCCCCAATTAACTCCTTATTCTCCGTCTCCATTTAAATTATCTTCCTGTTTTTTTTTTCTACTTCCATTTTATAAACTATTAAAACATTTTTTTTTCTTTGTTTTCTTGCGTTAATATTTTTACACTTTTCACAAAAAATAAATAAAAAAGGTCATTTGTAATGAACTGTTCAATGCTTTGTACCGTTGCTGAAGTGTAGAGGAAACAGTTGCGGTCGGGATCGGTAATTGGTGAGTAATATAATAAAGTTTTGTCACTCGTAGTAAAAAAAATAAAAAAATAATGTTATTGGTGCGTCCGCACTACACTGGCCGGCACCAACAGGCTGAGCAAAAGTATTCAGCAGCAAAAAGAGGCTGTAAATAGAGAACATGGGGGGTGCGTCCCGCCCCCGGAGTCCCCCCAATACACCCCACAATCTCCGCTCACCTTCTCTCCTGGGAACACCACTCGGTTCTTCCCCAACGCGGCTCGGAATTTGTGCACAAAGTATTCCCTGAAGCAGGACCTGGAGGAAGAGAAGAGAGATGATCTACATTCTGGATTCCCTCTGCTGACCGGATTTATAGAGATTCCATTTTCCAGCAGGACTTGGCTCCTCCCACATTGCCAAAACTACCAATACCTGGTCACATGATCATGGGATCGCTGTGCTTGATTGGCCAGCAAACTGGCCTGACCTGAACCCCATAGAGAACCCAGGCTGGTCGCCTCCAGGCCACGCCCCATTGATGCCGTAATTCATGGAAGAGGACCCCCGAGCGAGTACCGGGCACATAGATCTGCAGTATTGTGTCCCTCACCCCTCTCCTGACCCTTCCTCTGTTATCAGCCTGAGAACTCCTGACAAATCCTCACATCAGATAAAAGCAGCCAGAATCCTCTGTCCGGGGAGGTTGCTATAAATAGATTAGCAGGGAGCTGGCCCTGTTACAAAACACCTCGGAGAATCTCTGCCTATGATGAGAGGGGGGTGTGCGCCTTTCCTCCAATCAGCAATGTTATCCATCTTGGCTGTATAGCCAGACACCACACTCTGTTATACAGGAAGAGAAAATCATTATACAATATATATTTGTTATTGTAACACCCTAGAGAATAAAATGGTGGACATTGCAATACTTTCCGTCACACCGTATTTGCGCAGCGGTCTTACAAGTGCACTTTTTTGGGAAGAAAATACACTTTTTAAATTAAAACCAGAAAATTTAGCCCATTTTTTTTTTATATTGTGAAAGATAATGTTATGCCGAGTAAATTGATACCCAACATGTCACGCTTCAAAATTGCGCCCGCTCGTGGAATGGCGACAAACTTTTACCCTTTAAAATCTCCATAGGTGACGTTTAAAAAATTCTACAGGTTGCATGTTTTGAGTTACAGGGGAGGTCTACGGCTAGAATTACGATCGCGGCGATACCTCACATGTGTGGTTTGAACGCCGTTTTCATATGCGGGCGCCGCTCACGTATGTGTTCGCTTCTGCGCGCGAGCTTGGCGGGACGGGGCGATTCCAAGTAAATCTGTCAGGCCCTGGTGTAATGTATCTATATAGAATATCGGAGTTTCACTTTTTTTAATTGAATTACTGAAATAAATGAACTTTTTGATGATATTCTAATTTTATGAGATAGATAGGAAATCCCTTTATACACATCACTACTACTACACAGCTACTACAGTGGAGTTCAGAGAGTGCATTTCATGAATGAAGGTAAAGTGTTCTCTGATTGGATGAGGTGAAGGGATGGGGTGGTGATGTCACAGTATAAAACACCCGGAACTCTTCTCTATCACCCGAAGTACATCTGTGGCTCATCCGGTCTTTTTTATGAGAACCTCTGAAGAACGATTCAGGAAGGACACTGACCTGCAGAAGGCGTCTCCGACCCGGATGATGAGGACAGCGGGGGACTCCCGGCATTTCATACACCGCTCACCGACCCTGCAACCAAACCATAACAATTTACCCTTCCATCTCACTGACTCCGCCCCAATACCCACCCCGCCTTCAATCCCCACCCCCCAACTCCACCCCAATGTTCAAACTCCACCCAAATCCCAACCCCACCTTCAAACCCCAACTCCACCCAAATCCCAACCCCACCTTCAAACCCTGCCTCCAATCCCCACCCCCCCCCCCCAACTCCACCCAAATACCAACCCCGCCTTCAAACCCTAAACCCACCTCAATCCCTGCCTCCAATCCCCACCCCACCCAAATCCAAAACCCCGCCTTCAATCCCCACCCCAATGTCCAAACTCCACCCAAATCAGCCTTCAAACCCCAACCCCATCTCACCGACCCTGCAACCAAACCATAGACCAACAATTTACCCTTTCCATCTCACCGACTCCGCCCCAATACCCACCCCACCTTCAATCCCCACCCCCCAACTCCACCCTAATGTCCAAACTCCACCCAAACACCAACCCCGCCTTCAAACCCTACCTCAATCCCTGCCTCCAATCCCCACCCCCCCCCCCCCCAACTCCACCCATATCCCAACCCCGCCTTCAAACCCTACCTCAATCCCTGCCTCCAATCCCCACCCCCCCCCCCAACTCCACCCATATCCCAACCCCGCCTTCAAACCCTACCTCAATCCCTGCCTCCAATCCCCCCCCCCCCAAATCCCAACCCCGCCTTCAATCCCCACCCCCCAACTCCACCCCAATGTCCAAACTCCACCCAAATACCAACCCCGCCTTCAATCCCCACCCCCCAACTCCACCCAAATCCCAACCCTGCCTTCAATCCCCAACTCCACCCCAATGTCCAAACTCCATCCAAATACCAACCCCGCCTTCAATCCCCACCCCCCAACTCCACCCCAATGTCCAAACTCCACCCAAATCCCAACCCCGCCTTCAAACCCTACCTCAATCCCTGCCTCCAATCCCCCCCCCCCCCAACTCCACCCATATCCCAACCCCGCCCCAAATCCCAACCCCGCCTTCAATCCCCACCCCCCAACTCCACCCCAATGTCCAAACTCCATCCAAATACCAACCCCGCCTTCAAACCCCAACTCCACCCCAATGTCCAAACGCCACCCAAATCCCAACCCCGTCTTCAATCCCCACCCCCCAACTCCACCCCAATGTCCAAACGCCACCCAAATCCCAACCCCGCCTTCAATCCCCACCCCCCAAATCCCAACCCCCCAAATCCCAACCCCGCCTTCAATCCCCACCCTAATGTCCAAACTCCACCCAAATCCCAACCCCGCCTTCAATCCCCACCCTAATGTCCAAACTCCACCCAAATCCCAACCCCGCCTTCAAACTCTACCTCAATCCCTGCCTCCAATCCCCACTCCCCCCCCCCCAACTCCACCCAAATACCAACCCCGCCTTCAAACCCTAACCCCACCTCAATCCCTGCCTCCAATCTACACCCCCCCCCCAACTCCACCCATATCCCAACCCCGCCTTCAAACCCTAACCCCACCTCAATCCCTGCCTCCAATCCCCCCCCCCCGCCTTCAAACCCCAACTCCACCTCCATCCTGGCAACCAATCCCCCCCCCGCCCCGCCTTCAAACCCCAACTCCACCTCAATCCTGGCAACCAATCCCCGCCCCCCCCCCCAACTCCACCCCAATTTCCAAACTTCATCCAAATACCAACCCCGCCTTCAAACCCCAACCCTACCTCAATCCCTGCCTCCAATCCCCACCCCCCCAAATCCACCCATATCCCAAACCCCGCCTTCAAATCATAACCCACCTCAATCCCCACCCCCCAACTCCACCCATATCCCAACCCGCCTTCAAACCCTAACCCCACCTCAATCCCTGCCTCCAATCCCCACCCAAATCCCAACCCCGCCCTCAAACCCTTCCTCAATGTCCAAACTCTACCCTGATTCCGCCCCAATCCTACCCCTATCCCCCAACTCCACCTCCAAAACCCTAAACCCACCCCGCTGCCCAAACTTTACCCTGATTCCGTCATAATCCCGCTTCTAAACCCTAACCCCACCCCAACGCCCAAACTCCACCCTTATTCTGCCCTGATCCCAACCCTGCCCCAATCCCCCAACTCCACCCTAACTCCACCTCCACCAACTCTGCCCCAATCCCCGACTTCACCCAAGTCCAAACTCTGCCCGCAAAAACGTCACTCAAGTGTTTGCTGGGTACAGCCCCTCCCCCTTTACTCTCTTTCCCCTCCTCATCCGCAACACACCTCCCATCTTTCTGAAATGGGAATGAGAGACACCTATTAGCAAATGTATGCAGGCAAAGGACACACCCCTGCCACACCCCCCTTAAAGCAGAGTACCGCCCAAAAACTGGAAGTTTTGTTTTAAGGCCTCCTCCCCGTGTTCTGTTTGTGAAACTGAGGGGGGGGTACCCGATTTTGCCAGGTACCCACTCCCACGGCATTCGGAAGTTCTCCTTCCCCCTCCTGAAGTCTTCTGGGACACACAATGAATTCTAGAAGACTTTGGGACCGGTCAGAGTGCAGTGTCACTCGCGCATGCGAGGCGGGGGCAAGATGCCGGGGAGGACGCGTGGGCAGGAGGCGGGGAAAGGAAGCGGGGGACGAGGCGGTGGAGGATGCGGGGGAAGAGGCAGGGCCAGGGAGGACGCAGGGGCATGATGCGGAGGAGGGACAAGGCGGGGGAGGAGGCGGGGCAGGACGCAGGGGAAGAGGCGGGGGCAGGACGCGGGGGTGGGACGTGGAGGAGGAGGGGGGAAGGAAGCAGGGAGACGAGGCAGGGGCAGGACACGGAAGAAGAGGCAGGAGGCGGGGGCAGGACACGGGGGAGGGACGTGGAGGAGGAGGGGGGGGAGGAAGCGGGGGCAGGACGTGGAGGCGGGGGCAAGACGCGGGGGAGGGACGTGGAGGAGGTGGAGGAAGGAAGTGGGGGAAAAGGCGGGGGCAGGATGCGGGGGAGGGACGTGGAGGAGGATGCGGTGGAGGAGGAAGGAAGCGGAGGACGAGGCGGGGGAAGAGGAAGAGGCAGGGCCAGGAGGCGGGGGCAGGACGCGGGGAGGGACGTGCAGGAGGCGGGGGCAGGACGCGGGGAGGGACGTGCAGGAGGCGGGGGAAGAGGCAGGAGGCGGGGGCAGGACGCGGGGGAGGGACGTGCAGGAGGCGGGGGAAGAGGCAGGAGGCGGGGGCAGGACGCGGGGGAGGGACGCGGAGGAGGCGGGGGAAGAGGCAGGACGCGGGTGAGGGACAAGGCGGGGGAGGAGGCGGAGCAGGATGCAGGGGGAAGAGGCAGGGCAGGATGCGGGGGTGGGACGTGGAGGAGGAGGAGGGGGGAAGGAAGCAGGGGGACGAGGCAGGGGCAGGACACGGAAGAAGAGGCAGGAGGCGGGGGCAGGACGTGGAGGAGGAGGCGGGGGAAGGAAGTGGGGGAAAAGGCGGGGGCAGGACGCGGGGGAGGGACGTGGAGGAGGATGCGGGGGAGGAGGCGGAGGAAGGAAGCGGAGGACGAGGCGGGGGAAGAGGCAGGAGGCGGGGCAGGACGCGGGGGAGGGACGTGGAGGAGGAGGGGGGGAGGAAGCGGGGGCAGGACGTGGAGGAGGAGGCGGGGGCAAGACGCTGGGGAGGGACGTGGAGGAGGTGGAGGAAGGAAGTGGGGGAAAAGGCGGGGCAGGATGCGGGGGAGGGACGTGGAGGAGGATGCGGTGGAGGAGGAAGGAAGCGGAGGACGAGGCGGGG
The DNA here is from genome assembly GCF_905171775.1 of Rana temporaria. NCBI lineage: Eukaryota > Metazoa > Chordata > Amphibia > Anura > Ranidae > Rana > Rana temporaria. Next base: position 164,083,778 of record NC_053499.1, on the reverse strand, counting down.
GAAGAGGAAGAGGCAGGGCCAGGAGACGGGGGCAGGACGCGGGGAGGGACGTGCAGGAGGCGGGGGCAGGACGCGGGGGAGGGACGCGGAGGAGGCGGGGGAAGAGGCAGGACGCGGGGGAGGGACAAGGCGGGGGAGGAGGCGGGGCAGGACGCAGGGGGAAGAGGCAGGGCAGGATGCGGGGGTGGGACATGGAGGAGGAGGAGGGGGGAAGGAAGCAGGGGGACGAGGCAGGGGCAGGACACGGAAGAAGAGGCAGGAGGCGGGGGCAAGACGCGGGGGAGGGACGTGGAGGAGGAGGGGGGGAAGCGGGGGCAGGACGTGGAGGAGGAGGCGGGGGCAGGACGCGGGGGAAAAGGCGGGGGCAGGACGCGGGGGAGGGACGTGGAGGAGGATGCGGGGGAGGAGGAAGGAAGCGGAGGACGAGGCGGGGGAAGAGGAAGAGGCAGGGCCAGGAGGCGGGGGCAGGACGCGGGGAGGGACGTGCAGGAGGCGGGGGCAGGACGCGGGGGAGGGACGCGGAGGAGGCGGGGGAAGAGGCAGGAGGCGGGGGCAGGACGCGGGGGAGGGACAAGGCGGGGGAGGAGGCGGGGCAGGACGCAGGGGGAAGAGGCAGGGCAGGATGCGGGGGGTGGGACGTGGAGGAGGAGGAGGGGGGAAGGAAGCAGGGGGACGAGGCAGGGGCAGGACACGGAAGAAGAGGCAGGAGGCGGGGGCAGGACACGGGGGAGGGACGTGGAGGAGGAGGGGGGGGAAGCGGGGGCAGGACGTGGAGGAGGAGGCGGGGGAAGGAAGTGGGGGAAAAGGCGGGGGCAGGATGCGGGGGAGGGACGTGGAGGAGGATGCGGTGGAGGAGGAAGGAAGCGGAGGACGAGGCGGGGGAAGAGGAAGAGGCAGGGCCAGGGGCAGGACGCGGGGAGGGACGTGCAGGAGGCGGGGGCAGGACGCGGGGGAGGGACGCGGAGGAGGCGGGGGAAGAGGCAGGACGCGGGGGAGGGACAAGGCGGGGGAGGAGGCGGAGCAGGACGCAGGGGGAAGAGGCAGGGCAGGATGCGGGGGTGGGACGTGGAGGAGGAGGAGGGGGGAAGGAAGCAGGGGGACGAGGCAGGGGCAGGACACGGAAGAAGAGGCAGGAGGCGGGGGCAAGACGCGGGGGAGGGACGTGGAGGAGGAGGGGGGGGAAGCGGGGGCAGGACGTGGAGGCGGGGGCAGGACGCGGGGGAAAAGGCGGGGGCAGGACGCGGGGGAGGGACGTGGAGGAGGATGCGGGGGAGGAGGAAGAGGCAGGGCCAGGACGCGGGGAGGGACGTGCAGGAGGCGGGGGCAGGACGCGGGGGAGGGACGCGGAGGAGGCGGGGGAAGAGGCAGGAGGCGGGGGCAGGACGCGGGGGAGGGACAAGGCGGGGGAGGAGGCAGGGCAGGATGCGGGGGTGGGACGAGGAGGAGGGGGGAAGGAAGCAGGGGGACGAGGCAGGGGCAGGACACGGAAGAAGAGGCAGGAGGCGGGGGCAGGACACGGGGGAGGGACGTGGAGGAGGAGGGGGGGAAAAGGCGGGGGCAGGACGTGGAGGAGGCGGGGGCAAGACGCGGGGGAGGGACGTGGAGGAAGGAAGTGGGGGAAAAGGCAGGGGCAGGATGCGGGGGAGGGACGTGGAGGAGGATGCGGTGGAGGAGGAAGGAAGCGGAGGACGAGGCGGGGAAGAGGAAGAGGCAGGGCCAGGAGGCGGGGGCAGGACGCGGGGAGGGACGTGCAGGAGGCGGGGGCAGGACGCGGGGGAGGGACGCGGGGGAGGCGGGGGAAGAGGCAGGACGCGGGGGAGGGACAAGGCGGGGGAGGAGGCGGGGCAGGACGCAGGGGGAAGAGGCAGGGCAGGATGCGGGGGTGGGACGTGGAGGAGGGGGGAAGGAAGCAGGGGGACGAGGCAGGGGCAGGACACGGAAGAAGAGGCAGGAGGCGGGGGCAGGACACGGGGGAGGGACGTTTAGGAGGAGGGGGGGGAAGCGGGGGCAGGACGTGGAGGAGGAGGCGGGGGAAGGAAGTGGGGGAAAAGGCGGGGGCAGGACGCGGGGGAGGGACGTGGAGGAGGATGCGGGGGAGGAGGCGGAGGAAGGAAGCGGAGGACGAGGCGGGGGAAGAGGCAGGAGGCGGGGCAGGACGCGGAGGAGGCAGGGGGAAGAGGCAGGAGGCGGGGGCAGGACGCGGGGGAGGGACGCGGAGGAGGCGGGGGAAGAGGCAGGAGCAGGACGCGGGGGGAGGGACGTGGAGGAGGCGGGGGAAGAGGCAGGAGGCGGGGGGCAGGACGCGGAGGAGGCGGGGGAAGAGGCAGGAGGCGGGGGCAGGACGCGGAGGAGGCGGGGAAGAGGCAGGAGGCGGGGCAGGACGCGGGGGAAGAGGCGGGGGCAGGACGCGGGGGTGGGACGTGGAGGAGGAGGGGGGAAGGAAGCAGGGAGACGAGGCAGGGGCAGGACACGGAAGAAGAGGCAGGAGGCGGGGGCAGGACACGGGGGAGGGACGTGGAGGAGGAGGGGGGGGAGGAAGCGGGGGCAGGACGTGGAGGAGGCGGGGGCAGGACGCGGGGGAGGGACGTGGAGGAAGGAAGTGGGGGAAAAGGCAGGGGCAGGATGCGGGGGAGGGACGTGGAGGAGGATGCGGTGGAGGAGGAAGGAAGCGGAGGACGAGGCGGGGGAAGAGGAAGAGGCAGGGCCAGGAGGCGGGGGCAGGACGCGGGGAGGGACGTGCAGGAGGCGGGGGCAGGACGCGGGGGAGGGACGCGGAGGAGGCGGGGGAAGAGGCAGGACGCGGGGGGAGGGACAAGGCGGGGGAGGAGGCGGAGCAGGACGCAGGGGGAAGAGGCAGGGCAGGATGCGGGGGTGGGACGTGGAGGAGGAGGAGGGGGGAAGGAAGCAGGGGGACGAGGCAGGGGCAGGACACGGAAGAAGAGGCAGGAGGCGGGGGCAAGACGCGGGGGAGGGACGTGGAGGAGGAGGGGGGGAAGCGGGGGCAGGACGTGGAGGAGGAGGCGGGGGCAGGACGCGGGGGAAAAGGCGGGGGCAGGACGCGGGGGAGGGACGTGGAGGAGGATGCGGGGGAGGAGGAAGGAAGCGGAGGACGAGGCGGGGGAAGAGGAAGAGGCAGGGCCAGGAGGCGGGGGCAGGACGCGGGGAGGGACGTGCAGGAGGCGGGGGCAGGACGCGGGGGAGGGACGCGGAGGAGGCAGGGGAAGAGGCAGGAGGCGGGGGCAGGACGCGGGGGAGGAGGCGGGGCAGGACGCAGGGGGAAGAGGCAGGGCAGGATGCGGGGGTGGGACGTGGAGGAGGAGGAGGGGAGAAGGAAGCAGGGGGACGAGGCAGGGGCAGGACACGGAAGAAGAGGCAGGAGGCGGGGCAGGACACGGGGGAGGGACGTGGAGGAGGAGGGGGGGAAGCGGGGGCAGGACGTGGAGGAGGAGGCGGGGGAAGGAAGTGGGGGAAAAGGCGGGGGCAGGACGCGGGGGAGGGACGTGGAGGAGGATGCGGGGGAGGAGGCGGAGGACGAGGCGGGGGAAGAGGCAGGAGGCGGGGCAGGACGCGGGGGAGGGACGCGGAGGAGGCGGGGGAAGAGGCAGGACGCGGGGGAGGGACAAGGCGGGGGAGGAGGCGGAGCAGGACGCAGGGGGAAGAGGCAGGGCAGGATGCGGGGGTGGGACGTGGAGGAGGAGGAGGGGGAAGCGGGGGCAGGACGTGGAGGAGGAGGCGGGGGCAGGACGCGGGGGAAAAGGCGGGGGCAGGACGCGGGGGAGGGACGTGGAGGAGGAGGGGGGGGAAGCGGGGGCAGGACGCGGGGGAGGAGGCGGGGGCAGGACGCGGGGGAAAAGGCAGGGGCAGGACGCGGGGGAGGGACGTGGAGGAGGAGGGGGGGGAAGCGGGGGCAGGACGTGGAGGAGGAGGCGGGGGCAGGACGCGGGGGAAAAGGCGGGGGCGGGACGTGGAGGAGGATGCGGGGGAGGAGGAAGGAAGCGGAGGACGATGCGGGGGAAGAGGCAGGAGGCGGGGCAGGACGCGGAGGAGGCAGGGGGAAGAGGCAGGAGGCGGGGGCAGGACGCGGGGGAGGGACGCGGAGGAGGCGGGGGAAGAGGCAGGAGCAGGACGCGGGGGGAGGGACGTGGAGGAGGCGGGGGAAGAGGCAGGAGGCGGGGGCAGGACGCGGGGGAGGGACGCGGAGGAGGCGGGGGAAGAGGCAGGAGGCGGGGGCAGGACGCGGGGGAGGGACGCGGAGGAGGCGGGGGAAGAGGCAGGAGCAGGACGCGGGGGGAGGGACGTGGAGGAGGCGGGGGAAGAGGCAGGAGGCGGGGGCAGGACGCGGGGGAGGGACGTGGAGGAGGGGGGGAGGAAGCGGGGGCAGGACGTGGAGGAGGAGGCGGGGGCAAGACGCGGGGGAGGGACGTGGAGGAGGTGGAGGAAGGAAGTGGGGGAAAAGGCGGGGGCAGGACGCGGGGGAGGGACGTGGAGGAGGAGGGGGGGGAAGCGGGGGCAGGACGTGGAGGAGGAGGCGGGGGCAGGACGCGGGGGAAAAGGCGGGGGCAGGACGCGGGGGAGGGACGTGGAGGAGGATGCGGGGGAGGAGGAAGGAAGCGGAGGACGAGGCGGGGGAAGAGGAAGAGGCAGGGCCAGGAGGCGGGGGCAGGACGCGGGGAGGGACGCGGAGGAGGCGGGGGAAGAGGCAGGAGGCGGGGGCAGGACGCGGGGAGGGACAAGGCGGGGGAGGAGGCGGGGCAGGACGCAGGGGGAAGAGGCAGGGCAGGATGCGGGGGTGAGACGTGGAGGAGGAGGAGGGGGGAAGGAAGCAGGGGGACGAGGCAGGGGCAGGACACGGAAGAAGAGGCAGAAGGCGGGGGCAGGACACGGGGGAGGGACGTGGAGGAGGAGGGGGGGGGGGAAGCGGGGGCAGGACGTGGAGGAGGAGGCGGGGGCAGGACGCGGGGGAGGGACGTGGAGGAGGAGGAAGGAAGTGGGGGAAAAGGCGGGGGCAGGACGCGGGGGAGGGACGTGGAGGAGGATGCGGGGGAGGAGGCGGAGGAAGGAAGCGGAGGACGAGGCGGGGGAAGAGGCAGGAGGCGGGGCAGGACGCGGAGGAGGCGGGGGGAAGAGGCAGGAGGCGGGGGAGGGACGTGGAGGAGGCGGGGGAAGAGGCAGGAGCAGGACGCGGGGGGAGGGACGTGGAGGAGGCGGGGGAAGAGGCAGGAGGCGGGGGCAGGACGCGGGGGAGGGACGTGGAGGAGGCGGGGGAAGAGGCAGGAGGCGGGGGCAGGACGCGGAGGAGGCGGGGGAAGAGGCAGGAGCAGGACGCGGAGGAGGCGGGGGAAGAGGCAGGAGGCGGGGCAGGACGCGGGGGAGGGACGTGGAGGAGGCGGGGGAAGAGGCAGGACGCGGGGGAGGGACGCGGAGGAGGCGGGGGAAGAGGCAGGAGGCGGGGCAGGACGCGGAGGAGGCGGGGGAAGAGGCAGGAGGCGGGGCAGGACGCGGAGGAGGCGGGGGGGAAGAGGCAGGAGGCGGGGGAGGGACGTGGAGGAGGCGGGGGAAGAGGCAGGAGCAGGACGCGGGGGGAGGGACGTGGAGGAGGCGGGGGAAGAGGCAGGAGGCGGGGGCAGGACGCGGGGGAGGGACGCGGAGGAGGCGGGGGAAGAGGCAGGAGCAGGACGCGGAGGAGGCGGGGGAAGAGGCAGGAGGCGGGGCAGGACGCGGGGGAGGGACGCGGAGGAGGCGGCTGGGCACAGCACCGGATCCCGGGACAGGCGGGGGTTTATTATCAGTCAGAAAATACAGAGATGACCGGAACTCCTCCTTCCCACCGCTATTCCTCCATATTGTCTTCTGAGAGGATTATCAATATACAGAGAATCACAAGGCGGGACTTCAGCGGGGATCTCTCACCTCCCGGCCGGCTCTTCTCTCTTCACCTCCCGGCATTCTCTTTCCTCCACCTCACACATTTCTTCCACAACGTGACTAACTCCACTGACAGCAACTTCCGGCCCGCTCTGAAGACGTCATATCTGCTTGCGACACACTTCGCTCTGATTGGCTAATGGGTGAAAGTGGGTCAGAAGTTGTAACGGAAGTGACGTTTCGTCGCGGCCATCTTGGTACACCCCGCACTCGGCCGCAGTAAGGATACAGTGAGAGGTCGCCAAGCGGCCATCTTGTTACACCCCCCCGGAGTCTGGCATTTGACACTTATTTTTAGCAGTAAACGGACCTCAGATAAGAGACATTCGGGATTTAGAAATCTTTCTGAATGTTTTGATGTTGAATCATAAAATCAGCAAACCTGTGAGACCAGAAAACTCGCCGCTGCTTTTATAATTTAGACTCAGAACAGTCCGACGGATTTCTAAATCCCGAATATCACTATATAAGGTCCTGGTACTGGTAAAAATAAACTACCTACTCCACAGTGCGTTCCACACATTATGTGTGCAGAGCTCCCAACTGTCCCGGATTTGGAGGGACTGTCCCTGATTTGGAGTAATGTCCCGGATTTGGAGGGACTGTCCCTGATTTGGAGTAATGTCCCAGATTTGGAGTAATGTCCCTGATTTGGAAGGACTGTCCTGGATTTAGAGGGACTGTCCCTGATTTGGAGGGACTGTCCCGGATTTGGAGTAATGTCCCTGATTTGGAGTAATGTCCCTGATTTGGAGGGACTGTCCTGGATTTAGAGGGACTGTCCCTGATTTGGAGGGACTGTCCCGGATTTGGAGTAATGTCCCTGATTTGGAGTAATGTCCCTGATTTGGAGTAATGTCCCTGATTTGGAGGGACTGTCCTGGATTTAGAGGGACTGTCCCGGATTTGGAGTAATGTCCCTGATTTGGAGGGACTGTCCCTGATTTGGAGGGACTGTCCTGGATTTAGAGGGACTGTCCCGGATTTGGAGTAATGTCCCTGATTTGGAGGGACTGTCCCTGATTTGGAGGGACTGTCCTGGATTTAGAGGGACTGTCCCGGATTTGGAGTAATGTCCCTGATTTGGAGGGACTGTCCCTGATTTGGAGGGACTGTCCTGGATTTAGAGGGACTGTCCCGGATTTGGAGTAATGTCCCTGATTTGGAGTAATGTCCCTGATTTGGAGGGACTGTCCTGGATTTAGAGGGACTGTCCCGGATTTGGAGGGACTGTCCCGGATTTGGAGTATGTCCCTCTGTTCCTCATTCCTCCTCATTTGTCCCGATCTCTATAGAGTTCTATTGTTTCCCAGAGCTAAACCTTTCATCTGATCTCTAAATTGCTACATTTGTAAATTCCAAAAGCCGATATAAAGGAAGAGAAGTGGTAAAAAAAGCACTTGTGGGTGTAACCAATCTTGTATTTTTGTACAATTCTCCTTTAAGGGGGCGTGGCAAGGGGTGTGTCCTATACCTGCATACTTTTGCTGATAGGTGTCCCTCATTCCCATCTCAGAAAGTTGGGAGGTGTACCTGTGTGTGATGGGTAGCGGCTTTCTGATAGAACGATTGTGAGCACACTGAGCATGCACAAGCGGTGTGGGCCGCGGCGGGGCGAGGAGTAGATAATTGCCGCGTCACATTCTCTATTGCAAACGTTTTTAAACTTCATTACTTGTATTTCTTTAGTTGTCATGTGATGTTCTGTATTCTACTTGTAACGACTCGTAATTGGTGCTCGCTCCCGCCGCGGCCCGCCCCGCTCAGAACAGCGCTACCCATCACACTGTGGAACGCATCGCACATGTACAGTGGGCCGGGCAGAACACCAACTTCTCACTGTATCCTTACTGCGGACGAGTGCGGGGTGTACCAAGATGGTGGCGACAGAACCTCACTTCCGTTACCTAATCTGACAAAACACCTGTTCATCTCACATAGCGACGAGGAGGCGGAAAACGCTGGAGGGAGGAGTTATCTCAGGGAGATGAAGAGATGGGCGGGGTTTTGATATATATATATATATATAGTGACGTTGAGGGCGAGGCTATATTTAAAATAAGAACGTGGGTGGAGTCTAGGTTAGGGTTAAGAGATGGGCGGGGTTTTGATATATATATAGTGACGTTGAGGGCGAGGCTATACTTAAAATAAGAACATGGGTGGAGTCTAGGTTAGGGAGGGGTTATCTCAGTCAGGTTAAGAGGTGGGCGGGGTTTATGGGTTGGGTAAAAGGAGGAGTTATCTCAGAGATGTGGCTGGGGTTATCTCGCAGGTGGTGGGTTTTAGAGGTTTTGGGGTTGGGTTAGGGGAGGATTTATGTCTGAGAGGTGGGTGGAGTTTAGAGATGTTGGTTTAGGGGAGTGGTTATCAGAAAACAGGGCAGTGGTGAGAGGAGGAGTTATCTCAGTGAGGTGGGTGGGATTTAATGTTTACTAGAAGGAGAGCTGTGAAATCTGAGCCAACCAATGGGAAGTGAGTGTTGGCTGCACCCCTCCCCCAATACATACATATATATATATACAGCGGGGGTGATAAATATATATATTACATACACACTTTTCACATATTTATTTGTATCATTTTCTTTCCACTTCACAATACATGATGTACCCGGCAATACCGCCATAATGTACCCGGCTACACCGCCATAATGTACCCGGCAATACCGCCATAATGTACCCGGCTACACCGCCATAATGTACCCGGCAATACCGCCATAATGTACCCGGCAATACCGCCATGATGTACCCGGCAATACCGCCATGATGTACCCGGCTACACCGCCATAATGTACCCGGCAATACCGCCATAATGTACCCGGCTACACCGCCATAATGTACCCGGCTACACCGCCATAATGTACCCGGCAATACCGCCATAATGTACCCGGCAATACCGCCATAATGTACCCGGCTACACCGCCATAATGTACCCGGCTACACCGCCATAATGTACCCGGCTACACCGCCATAATGTACCCGGCTACACCGCCATGATGTACCCGGCTACACCTCCATGATGTACCCGGCTACACCACCATGATGTACCCGGCTACACCGCCATAATGTACCCGGCTACACCGCCATAATGTACCCGGCTACACCTCCATGATGTACCCGGCTACACCGCCATAATGTACCCGGCTACACCGCCATAATGTACCCGGCTACACCGCCATAATGTACCCGGCTACACCGCCATGATGTACCCGGCTACACCTCCATGATGTACCCGGCTACACCACCATGATGTACCCGGCTACACCGCCATAATGTACCCGGCTACACCGCCATAATGTACCCGGCTACACCTCCATGATGTACCCGGCTACACCGCCATGATGTACCCGGCTACACCGCCATGATGTACCCGGCAATACCGCCATGATGTACCCGGCTACACCGCCATGATGTACCCAGCTACACCGCCATAATGTACCCGGCTACACCGCCATGATGTACCCGGCTACACCTCCATGATGTACCCGGCTACACCACCATGATGTACCCGGCTACACCTCCATGATGTACCCGGCTACACCACCATGATGTACCCATCTACACCTCCATGATGTACCCGGCTACACCTCCATGATGTACCCGGCTACACCGCCATGATGTACCCGGCTACACCACCATGATGTACCCGGCTACACCTCCATGATGTACCCGGCTACACCTCCATGATGTAACCGGCTACACCTCCATGATGTACCCGTCTACACCTCCATGATGTACCCGGCTACACCTCCATGATGTAACCGGCTACACCACCATGATGTACCCGTCTACACCTCCATGATGTACCCGTCTACACCTCCATGATGTACCCGGCTACACCTCCATGATGTACCCGGCTACACCGCCATAATGTACCCGGCTACACCGCCATGATGTACTCGGCTACACCGCCATGATGTACCCGGCTACACCACCATGATGTACCCGGCTACACCTCCATGATGTACCCGGCTATACCTCCATGATGTACCCGTCTACACCTCCATGATGTACCCGTCTACACCTCTATGATGTACCTGGCTACACCACCATGATGTACCCGTCTACACCTCCATGATGTACCCGGCTACACCTCCATGATGTCCCCGGCTACACCTCCATGATGTACCCGTCTACACCTCCATGATGTACCCGGCTACACCTCCATGATGTACCCGGCTACACCGCCATAATGTACCCGGCAATACCGCCATGATGTACCCGGCTACACCGCCATGATGTACTCGGCTACACCGCCATGATGTACCCGGCTACACCACCATGATGTACCTAGGGTGACCACGTGTCCCGCATTTTGCAGGTCTGTCCCGGGCACATTCATTCCAGGACAATACAGTGTCCCGGAATGAAACTGACACAGCCACCCCCCCCCGGGCCAATCTGATGCCCCCAAAAAAGGCCGCCACATCACCGCTTTACTCACCGACAGTACTTGTCCTGGCCTGGAGGAGCACAATCCCTCCCCCTGCTTGTAATTGGAGAAATCATAAATCCCGCCTCTTGTGTCCAATCACTGTGCAGTGATTCGTTACAGCACATGCTGATTTTTGGGAAGGGAGGGTGTCCCTGAATGGTAGTTTGGAAATGTGGTCACCCTAGATGTACCCTGCTACACCGCCATGATGTACCCTGCTACACCGCCATGATGTACCCTGCTACACCTCCATGATGTACCCGGCTAAACCTCCATGATGTACCCGGCTAAACCTCCATGATGTACCCGGCTAAACCTCCTTGATGTACCCGGCTACACCTCCATGATGTACCCGGCTACACCGCCATGATGTACCCGGCTACACCTCCATGATGTACCCGGCTACACCTCCATGATGTACCCGGCTAAACCTCCATGATGTACCCGTCTACACCTCCATGATGTACCCGGCTACACCTCCATGATGTACCCGGCTACACCTCCATGATGTACCCGGCTACACCTCCATGATGTACCCGGCTAAACCTCCATGATGTACCCGGCTAAACCTCCTTGATGTACCCGGCTACACCTCCATGATGTACCCGGCTAAACCTCCATGATGTACCCGGCTACACCTCCATGATGTACCCGGCTACACCGCCATGATGTACCCGGCTACACCTCCATGATGTACCCGTCTACACCTCCATGATGTACCCGGCTACACCTCCATGATGTACCCGGCTACAACTCCATGATGTACCCGGCTACACCTCCATGATGTACCCGACTAAACCTCCATGATGTACCCGGCTAAACCTCCTTGATGTACCCGGCTAAACCTCCTTGATGTACCCGGCTACACCTCCATGATGTACCCGGCTACACCTCCATGATGTACCCGGCTACACCTCCATGATGTACCCGGCTAAACCTCCATGATGTACCCGGCTACACCTCCATGATGTACCCGGCTACACCTCCATGATGTACCCGGCTAAACCTCCATGATGTACCCGGCTACACCGCCATGATGTACCCGGCTACACCTCCATGATGTACCCGACTACACCGCCATGATGTACCCGGCTAAACCTCCTTGATGTACCCGGCTACACCTCCATGATGTACCCGGCTACACCTCCATGATGTACCCGACTACACCTCCATGATGCACCCGACTACACCTCCATGATGTACCCGGCTACACCACCATGATGTACCCGACTACACCTCCATGATGTAACCCCCCCCCCCCCCCCCCCCCCCCCCCCCATAGAAATGGCAGTATACGGTTATCTCTGCTGTTTTATTATTTTTATTTTCTCCTCCTCATCACAAGGGATTCTGGGAGGTCTGACATGACTTTTATGGGGAAGGGGCTGGCACATTGGAAAACCTGCATGATTGGCCACTCCAAACCAGCTTGACCACAGAAAAACGGCCACAAAGTCCATGACCCATATTAGTTTTACAATACATGAGTTCAGGTAGAAGTCACATCAGCTCTGAGTCCGGGGCTCCCCTGACTAGAGATTTTTTTTGCCCTCACTTAACATGGCGGACGGCGCCTCAGCGTACAGATATCAGAGGCTTCAGCACTATACTAGCGATATCAATCTATATTCTAGTTTCTGATAACATTTCTCTTTATTTCCAGTCTGCGGCTCTCCTCATAGGTCAGTAAAGGTTTGTAAAATAAAAGCGAGGTTTGCCCTTAGATAAGATGGCGGCCGAGCCTCTGTGAGTTGGAAATTGCCATCTATGAGAGGATTGGGGGGTCTGTCGGGGTGTATTGAGCTCTGGTGTCCGCCATTCCCGGGGAGAAGGACCTCCGTCCTCTCATTCTCCGCTCAGGAAGGGCGGACAGGCCTGGCGGGTCTCCATGGTGACGCGTGTCGCCGCGCAGTGACGTCAGCGGGCCCGGGGTGATGACGTGTAGTGTTTATGTCCTGCTGCAGCCGCTGAGGTGACGGTGTTGCGGCGGTCATGGCAATGTTCCGGAATCTGGTGGCCTCAGCCCAACACCGGCAACACCAACATCACCAGAACCCGGCCGTCCCGTCCTCCGCCGACAGCCTGGAGACCCAATACGGCTGTCCCATCTGTCTGGAGGTCTATCACAAGCCTGTGGCCATAGGGAGCTGCGGACACACGTGAGTGCCAGGGGCCCGGGAGGAGGGGGCCCCACTGACAGGGGGAGGGGACATGGGGGCCACACTGACTGGGGGAGGGGACATGGGGCCACACTGACTGGGGGAGGGGCCATACTGACAGGGGGAGGGGACATGGGGGCCACACTGACGGGGAGAGGGGCCCTACTGACTGGGGGAGGGGACACGGGGGCCACACTGACAGGGGGAGGGGACATGGGGGCCACACTGACTGGGGGAGGGGACACGGGGGCCACACTGACAGGGGGAGGGGACATGGGGGCCACACTGACTGGGGGAGGGGACACAGAGGCCACACTGACAGGGGGAGGGGACATGGGGGCCACACTGACAGGGGGAGGGGACACGGGGGCCACACAGACAGGGGGAGGGGACATACTGGGGGAGGGGACACAGAGGCCACACTGACAGGGGGAGGGGACATGGGGGCCACACTGACTGGGGGAGGGGCCACACTGACAGGGGGAGGGGACATGGGGGCCACACTGACAGGGGGAGGGGCCATACTGACAGGGGGAGGGGCCACACTGACTGGGGGAGGGGCCACACTGACTGGGGGAGGGGCCACACTGACTGGGGGAGGGGCCATACTGACAGGGGGAGGGGACATGGGGCCACACTGACTGGGGGAGGGACCATACTGACGGGGGGAGGGGACACAGAGGCCACACTGACGGGGAGGGGGCCACACTGACAGGGGGAGGGGACACAGGGGCCATACTGACAGGGGGAGGGGACATGGGGGCCACACTGACTGGGGGACGGGCCATACTGACTGGGGGAGGGGACACAGGGGCCATACTGACAGGGGGAGGGGGGACACCGGGGGGGGGACATGGGGGCCACACTGACTGGGGGATGGGCCATACTGACAGGGGGAGGGGACACAGGGGCCCCACTGACAGGGGGAGGGACCATACTGACCGGGGGAGGGGGACACAGGGGCCTCACTGACAGGGAGAGGGGCCCTACTGACTGGGGGAGGGGACACAGGGGCCATACTGATAGGGGGAGGGACCATACTGACCAGGGGAGTGGCCCCACTGACAGGGGGAGGGGACACAGGGGGAGGAGCCATACTGACAGGGGAGGGGGACGGACCTGGAGAGGAGGGGCCGGGAAGGGGTTCATGGGGGGGGGTGAAACCAGAGAGGAGGGGAAGGGAAGAGGTTAATGGGGGGGTGAACCCGGAGAAGAGGGGCTGGGAAGAGGTTAATGGTGGGGGTAACCCCGGAGAGGAGGGGCCGGGAAGGGGTTCATGGGGGGGTAACCCCGGAGAGGAGGGGCCGGGAAGAGGTTAATGGGGGGGGTAACCCCGGAGAGGAGGGGCCGGGAAGAGGTTAATGGGGGGGGTAACCCCGGAGAGGAGGGGCCGGGAAGGGGTTTATTGGGGGGGTAACCCCGGAGAGGAGGGGCCGGGAAGAGGTTAATGGGGGGGTAACCCCGGAGAGGAGGGGCCGGGAAGGGGTTTATTGGGGGGGTAGCCCCGGAGAGGAGGGGCCGGGAAGAGGTTAATGGGGGGGTAACCCCGGAGAGGAGGGGCTGGGAAAGGGTTAATTGGGGGGGTAACCCCGGAGAGGAGGGGCCGGGAAGGGGTTTATGGGGGGGTAACCCCGGAGAGGAGGGGCCGGGAAGGGGTTCATGGGGGGTAACCCCGGAGAGGAGGGGCCGGGAAGGGGTTCATGGGGGGTAACCCCGGAGAGGAGGGGCCGGGAAGAGGTTAATGGGGGGGGTAACCCCGGAGAGGAGGGGCTGGGAAAGGGTTAATTGGGGTAACCCCGGAGAGGAGGGGCCGGGAAGGGGTTTATGGGGGGGTAACCCCGGAGAGGAGGGGCCGGGAAGGGGTTCATGGGGGGTAACCCCGGAGAGGAGGGGCCGGGAAGGGGTTAATGGGGGTGAAACCGGAGAGGAGGGGCCGGAAAGGGGTTCATGGGGGGTAACCCCGGAGAGGAGGGGCCGGGAAGGGGTTAATGGGGGTGAAACCGGAGAAGAGGGGCCGGGAAGGGGTTAATTGACAGGAGCGGGAGCCACATCTGCAAAGTTAGTGAGACCCGGAAGTGCGGGGAGAGAAGAGCTGCAGACGGGCCCAGCGCTGGATCCAATGGGGGCTCAGGTGAGTGAGGGGGAGGGCTCAGGTGAGTATGGGGGAGAGCTCAGGTGAGTGAGGGGGAGGGCTCAGGTGAGTGAGGGGGAGGGGCATAACCGATAACGACACATTTTATACCCCAATACAAGTGAAGGAAATGTTCCGGCTTTGCAGCCACTTTTACTTTCTCTATTATTATTATTCAGGAATCTGTACATCTACAAGGCAGGAGGGTCCAGGGGGCGGGTCTCTGCCGCCTGATTGGATTAGCACTCTGGGTGGGGCCTAACATCGTCTTTTTATATCAATTGATGTGCAAGTACCATGTGACTTGAAGATCGCAACACCCGCCATTCATTCTCTGGGGTCTCTGCTATACAGAATGTTTGGGGCTATTGGTCTGGGCAGGAAGTATTGCTAAAGATTAACCCCTTCACCTCCGGAAGGTTCTCCCCCTGGTAATTGAGCGGTCGTGCGACGCGGCACCCAAATTACATTTATATTTTCCCTGTTCGTCTTTCAGGACAGGTACTGTAGAGAGACACAGGCTCCTCCCCTCACAGGAAACACCGCCTTCCAATTAAGAATTTAAGCCTCATCCTCCCTCAGCTCCTCAGTTTTATGGTGTTTCCTCCGGAGGGGAGACACCGCTGGGGGCCAAGGGCCAGACAGCTGGGGAAGCTGAGGCCAGTTTTCCTGAGAGGGGGGACCTGTTCTCCCTGGGCTCAGGGCTATTTTTTAAACGCATGGCGTCCTGGTTGACTGGGGAAGTCACTTACCCAGGACATCGCCGTGTAGCGTCCCGCGGACATTCCTGGGGTGGATTCAGCCGCGGAGGCCTATTCACTCAACGCACAGGGGTGGCGCTGCAGGCGGGGTGCACGCTCCCTGTGAGATTTCACAGTCGGCCAGGAGCTGGGCCGGACCGGATGACGAGTGACGTCAGTTCCGGGGGGGGCGGGCACTTCCGCCGGATACGCGTCACTGGTCCCGGACGCTGCAGTGTGAAAAGGCCTGACGCTGGGCTGGTGCGGCCTCTCTCTTCTCAGCCGTAGGGTCGGCGTTTTGGCAGGCAGTCGCGACCACATTCCTCAGCGAGATGTCGGAAGCAGAGGCTTCCCGTGCACCTCCGGATGACGACAGCACCAGCCACTCTAAGGTAAGGAGAACCCTGGGGTGGTGTTCCCTTATCATGTTGTACAGCTTCACTGGTGATTTTTTTGTTTTCCTGGTGGTCGGGGAGTTTGTTAGTGTAGTGTGTCTGGAACCCTGGTGGTGGTTGGTCCTAGAACACTCCTGGTGGTTACCTGTGTTATGCGCTGGTCTCTCTTTTAATCTAGCCTCCACTTTCTTCTGTGTTTTTCAGAAATCCACAGAAAAATCAGCCCACAGCAGGAAGAAATGCCCTTCCTGCAGATCTTCACTTAGTGAGAGTTGGAACAAAGCACTTTGCAGGAGATGTATTGAGGGGCTGGTTAAAGAAAGGGAGGCAGAGCAGGCATCTGAATTAGCAGCTTCTATGAAAGAGCTTTCTGGCACCTTTCAATCGTTTAAAGATATTTTTGCTAATTTTCAATTGCCCCAAAGCAGCCCTTCTGTAGCGCAACAGGTAATTCCACCGAATCCTGAGGTTCTTCCCTCTGGGAGTAGAGAGAAACCTGCGGATATCAGAGAGGATGCTGAGGAGGAGCAAGACAGTGCCGCTTCTAGCTCCCAAGAGGAGTCAGATAGTGAGAAGACAGAGGCAGGGTCCTCAAAGGTCTCTCGCTACAAGCTTTCCCTTGAAGAGGTGGAAGAGTTATTGGAAACTATCCACGCTACTTTAGGGATAGTTGAGGAGAAAAAGACACTGTCACTCCATGACCAGATGTACAGTGGTTTGGGAGAACAAAAGAAAAGGGTTTTTCCAGTCCATGAAGTACTGGTCAATGCCATCAAAAAAGAATGGCAGGACCCAGAGAGGAAACCTTTCTTCTCAAACTCTTTGAAGAGGAGGTTTCCTTTTTCTGAAGAGGAGGCTTCAGTGTGGAACAAATCCCCCAAACTAGATGCCGCCTTTTCGCAGGTATCCCGACATACGGACTTGGCGTTTGAGGACATGGGGGTCCTTTCAGACCCCATGGACAGGCGGATGGATTCGCTATTAAAAAAGTCCTGGGATGCTTCCCAGGGGAACCTTAAGCCAGCTATGGCAGCAACAGTGGTGGCCCGTAATTTAGAGCATTGGCTCTTACAAATTAAGGCACATATTGAGGCCGGAACGCCAAAAGAGACTATACTTTCCTCTTTTCCAACTTTACTGAGTGGCGTACGGTATGTAGCGGACGCCTCAGCAGAGTCAATCCGCATGTCTGCCAGATCTGCAGCTCTATCTAATTCTGCAAGAAGAGCTCTCTGGCTCAAGACATGGCAGGGGGATAGCGCCTCAAAGGTTAAATTGTGCGGGATCCCCCTTACAGGAGACTTATTATTTGGGCCAGGCTTGGAGGCTGTCTTAGATCGTACAGCCGACAAGAAGAAGGCTTTCCCCTTAAAGAAAAAATTTGGGGGACAGACAAAGAAAAAATTCTGGACCCAAAAGAAGGTGGAAGTCCCCAAACCTGAGGGAAAGAAAAAGTTTTGGGGACCAAAAGGGAAAGGCCGTGCCGGGGCACTTTTTCGTGCTCCTGAACAGCCCCAAAAACCTCAATGACGGAGTCAAGGTGGGAGGAAGGTTGGGGGCCTTTCTCCCACAATGGGAGACGATCACCAGCAACCAATTTGTGCTGGGGATCATAAGGAGAGGGTACAGACTAGAGTTCTCAAGTCCCCCCCCATCCAGACTCTTAGTCACCAATTTGCCCCAATGCAAAGAGAAATCTGTGGCTCTGATCTCCTCTCTTCAGGAGTTGGAGGATCAGGAGGTGGTAGTTCGGGTTCCATCGGAGGAGATAGGAAAGGGCTTCTACTCCCACATATTTGTGGTCCGCAAGCCTTCAGGGAAATTCAGGCTTATACTGAATTTAAAACCTCTAAACACCTCGGTCACGTACAAACGGTTTCGGATGGATTCCATCTATTCCGTGAGGACACTCCTCCTTCCGAACTGCTTCATGGCATCCATAGATTTAAAGGATGCCTACCTACACATCCCAATAGCGGAATGCCATCAGAGATTTCTCAGACTGGCCGTGAGGTCCAGAGAGGGGATGTTTCACCTGCAATTCAAAGCACTCCCCTTCGGGCTCTCCTCTTCCCCCCGCATATTCACCAAAGTGATGGTGGAGGTACTAGCCTTTCTACGTCTCAAGGGCATCCTGGTGATAGCTTACCTGGACGATCTGCTATTCTTTGCAGACTCTCCGACACGGTTGTCCCAGGACCTCCAGGTTGCAAAGGGGATTCTGGAGAACCTAGGTTGGTTACTCAATCTGGAAAAATCCAGCCTGACACCCTCCCAAAGAGTCACTTTTCTGGGATATGTACTGGACTCAACCAGACAGATGACTTTTCTCCCAATAGAAAAAGTTCAGAAGGTGGACAACGTAATATCACTTCTTCAGAGCAGTTGCCAGCTTCCGATAAGGAAAGTCATGTCAGCTCTGGGGTTATTAACATCTTGTCTTCCTGCAGTGCAGTGGGCGGGTCTGCATTTCCGACCTCTACAACTGTTCATACTGAACATTTGGGACCACAAACCGGAATCCTTGGATTCCCTGATATCCATACCGGTTCACATCAAGAGGTCCCTTTGGTGGTGGAGGAAGGGGGCGAACCTTTTACAGGGCCTGGATTGGATCTCCCCGATTTCCAGAACAGTGACAACAGATGCCAGTGGCTCCGGTTGGGGAGCACACCTGGACTCCCTTCTGACACAGGGTCGCTGGGCAAAAGAGGACTCGCAAAAATCTTCGAATTGGAGAGAACTAAAAGCGATAGAGTTAGCCCTCAAAGCCTTTCAGAAGGAGCTGCAGGGACAGCATGTTCGAATCAGGACAGACAACTCCTCGGCAGTAGCTTATGTCAACAAGCAGGGGGGCACCAGGAGCAAGTCCTTATGGGATCTGACAAAATCTATTCTCATATGGGCGGAGGCCAATGTCTTGTCCCTCTCAGCCATACATCTGAAGGGAGAATTAAATCAGGTCGCAGACTTCCTCAGCAGGAAGAAACTGAGGGAGGGCGATTGGGTTCTGAATCAGGAAGTTTTCAGAGCGATCACTCAAAGATGGGGTCTTCCGGAGGTGGATTTATTCGCCTCAAGAGAAAATGCCAAAACTCGGCTCTTTTTTTCCCTAAACAGATGGGATGGAGCTCTGGCGGTGGACGCTCTGGCCCAAACCTGGAAGTTCTCCAGGTGTTATGCTTTCCCCCCTCCGGTTCTAATACCAGCAGTCCTGAGGAAACTGCAGGGGGAGAACACAACACTCATTCTCATCGCACCTCATTGGCCCAGGAGACCATGGTTCTCTATCCTAAAAAATCTATCGATAGAATCTCCTTGGATTCTACCAATTCGGGAGGATCTCCTTTTGCAGGGTCCAATCTGCTGCCCGCAGGTAGAGAGATGGAACCTGGCAGCCTGGCTTCTGAGGAAGAGCTGCTGAGGGGCAAAGGGTTTTCAGAACGCTTGGTTGAAACACTCCTAAGCTGTAGAAAGAAGGAGACGCAAGCCATTTACCAAAAAGTGTGGAAACGGTTTAACATCTGGTGTGCAGAAAGCTCATTCAGTGTCAACAGCTCTGTGGCTGTTTTAGAATTTCTTCAAGCTGGAGCTGATAAAGGGTTGGCAACTAGCACGCTGAAGGGTCAGGTGTCAGCGCTAAGTGTATTTTTTGAAAAACAACTAGCATTTGACCCTTGGGTCTCTAGATTTTTTAAGGCTTTGAGTAGACGGAGACCTGTTAAAACCTCCAACTTCCCAGTTTGGGATCTCTCATTGGTTCTTCAAGCCTTTACAGTAGAACCATTTGAGCCTTTAGACAAATGTAGTTTAAAAGTGATCACTCTCAAAACAGTGTTTTTAGTAGCGATCACTACTGCCAGGAGAGTGAGCGAACTCGAGGCCCTATCTATTAGGGTCCCCTTTTTTCAAGTTTTTCCGGATCGCATCATTTTTAAGACAGATCCGGCTTTTCTACCAAAGGTAGCTTCTAAGTTTCACAGAAGTCAAGAAATAACATTGCCTTCTTTTTGTTCAAATCCTGTGAGGGAACAGGAACACAAGTTTCACAACCTAGATGTTAGGAGGTGTGTCCTACAATACTTGGATTACACAAGTCAGTTCAGGAAAGCTGATTCACTATTTGTTTTGTTTTCTGGGTCCAAGAAAGGGTCTAGGGCTTCTAGACGCACGATAGCCAGGTGGTTAAGGGCAGCCATCGTTCTAGCCTATTCTTCTAGGGGAGTAGAGCCTCCACAGGGTATCAAGGCTCATTCCACCAGGGCAGTAGCAACTTCCCAAGCAGAGTGTGCTGGTGCTTCCCCGGAGCAGATCTGCAAGGCTGCAACATGGTCTAGTTTCTCAACGTTTGTAAAACATTACAGACTGGACCTACTTTCAACCAAAGACCAGGCTTTTGGACGCAAAGTACTGCAAGCAGTTGTCCCACCCTAGGGTAAGGTGCTCGCTTATCCTCTCTACAGTACCTGTCCTGAAAGACGAACAGGGAAAAACGGGGTTACTTACCGGTAACATCCCTTTTCCTGGAGTCTTTCAGGACAGCACTGGTACCCACCCTCTTTTGTTGTAGGGGATATTATGGAAACTCATCAGACGAGGCCGTCAGGTAAGATGTAATTTTATACTTTTATGACGTGTTCTTGTGTCTCCCCAGCTGGCCGGAGGTACTCTGGAAAAAACTGAGGAGCTGAGGGAGGATGAGGCTTAAATTCTTAATTGGAAGGCGGTGTTTCCTGTGAGGGGAGGAGCCTGTGTCTCTCTACAGTACCTGTCCTGAAAGACTCCAGGAAAAGGGATGTTACCGGTAAGTAACCCCGTTTTTTGTGATATAAATGAGAAAAGCCGACGAGATATTTTCACTTTCTGCTCGGAAACCTCCAATGAGTGTTCAGTGATTGGTTTGTGTGAAAGTTTTATATTATCTTTATATGGTGGCATTTTTTATTAAATTATTATGGGGACTGCAATAGTGCGGCGGCCAATCTGACACTAACTGACATCACCAGTGACACCAATACAGTGATAATACTATGCACTGTCACTGTACTAAGGTACAAGGGGTGTGATGTGTGCGGCTGTTACCGGGGATCCCCTCTTATCAGATACCGATCACAGCTCAGTATTGTTTACACTCAGAGGGAAGATCAGAGCCGATCACCCGTGTCCCCCTCCCCCACTCAGCGATTGGCATGTGACCAATCACATTACTGGAAGGCACGCCCCCTTCCTGGAGAATCTCCGCCCCGCACTGGCGGGTAAAGTCGAGTTCCACTCAGAAGTGTCAGTTCCTCTTTCTCTTTAAGGACTTGACGGGGGGGGGGGGGGGGGGGGGGGTGACGCCATGTTGCGGTCTTTCCGCTGCGTCTTCTCGGGCCGGCCTGGCGGTTGATGACCCAGCTGTCATTTGATGGGGGGGGGATGGGGGGGTGCCGCCATGTTGCGGTCTTTCCGCTGCGTCTTCTCGGGCCGGCCTGGCGGTTGATGACCCAGCTGTGCTTCTCTTGCAGGTTCTGTGGAGAATGTTTGCAGCCGTGTCTCCAGGTGTCGTCTCCTCTCTGCCCGCTCTGTCGTATGCCCTTTGACCCAAAGAAGGTGGACAAAGCCTCCAATGTAGACAAACAACTCTCTTCATATAAAGCTCCCTGCAGAGGATGCAGTAAGAAGGTGGGTGTGGTCCCGGGGGCGGTGGGTGTGGTCCCGGGGGCGGTATGTGTGGTCCCGGGGGCGGTGGGTGTGGTCCCGGGGGCGGTGGGCGTGGTCCCGGGTGCGGTAGGCGTGGTCCCGGGTGCGGTAGGCGTGGTCCCAGGTCTGGCGGGTGGGGTCCCGGGTCTGGCGGGTGGGGTCCCGGGTCTGGTGGGTGGAGTCCCAGATGTGGTGGGTGGGGTCCCGGGTCTGATGGGTGGAGCCCCGGGTGTGGTGGGTGGGGTCCCAGATGTGGTGGGTGGAGTCCCAGATGTGGTGGGTGGGGTCCCGGGCCTGGTGGGTGGGGTCCCGGGCCTGGTGGGTGGGGTCCCGGGCCTGGTGGGTGGGGGTCTGGTGAGCGGGGTCCCGGGCGTGGTGGGTGGGGTCGTGGGTGTGGTCCCGGGTGTGGTGGGTGTGGTCCCGGGTCTGGTGGGTGGAGTCCCAGATGTGGTGGGTGGGGTCCCGGGTGTGGTGGGTGGGGTCCCGGGCCCGGTGGGTGGGGTCCCGGGTGTGGTGGGTGGGGTCCCGGGTCTGGTGAGTGGGGTCCTGGGTGGGGTCCCGGGTCTGGTGAGTGGGGTCCTGGGTGGGGTCCCGGGTCTGGTGAGTGGGGTCCTGGGTGGGGTCCCGGGTGTGGTGGGTGGGGTCCCGGGTGTGGTGGGTGGGGTCCCGGGTCTGGTGAGTGGGGTCCTGGGTGGGGTCCCGGGTCTGGTGAGTGGGGTCCTGGGTGGGGTCCCGGGTCTGGTGAGTGGGGTCCTGGGTGGGGTCCCGGGTGTGGTGGGTGGGGTCCCGGGTCTGGTGAGTGGGGTCCTGGGTGGGGTCCCGGGTCTGGTGAGTGGGGTCCTGGGTGGGGTCCCGGGTCTGGTGAGTGGGGTCCTGGGTGGGGTCCCGGGTCTGGTGAGTGGGGTCCTGGGTGGGGTCCCGGGTCTGGTGAGTGGGGTCCTGGGTGGGGTCCCGGGTCTGGTGAGTGGGGTCCTGGGTGGGGTCCCGGGTCTGGTGAGTGGGGTCCTGGGTGGGGTCCCGGGTCTGGTGAGTGGGGTCCTGGGTGGGGTCCTGGGTGTGGTGGGTGGGGTCCCGGGTGTGGTGGGTGGGGTCCCGGGCCCGGTGGGTGGGGTCCTGGGTGTGGTGGGTGGGGTCCCGGGTCTGGTATAACAGAATGTTCCTTTTATTGAAAACCTTGAGCCTGATATCCAGACATGGGAAGGAGGAGGAGACAACGGGCTCCTCCCCTCTGCCGTCCTGCGGATGTGATTGGTGTAGGTAGGGCTCTGATCCTCCTCGTAGATCTTTGTGCTGATTGGATGATGTGTTTCCTGCACAGGTGACTCTCGCCAAGATGAGATCCCACATTTCCTCGTGTGCCAAGGTCCAGGAACAGATGGCCAACTGTCCAAAGTTTGTTCCCGTAGTGCCAACGTCTCAGCCCATTCCCAGGTACCGATCGTTCCCCTCCCCCATCATACCGATCGTTCCCCTCCCCCATCATACCGATCGTTCCCCCTCCCCCATCGTACCGATCGTTCCCCCTCCCCCATCGTACCGATCGATTATCCCATTCCCAGGTACCGATCGATTATCCCATTCCCAGGTACCGATCATTCCCCACCCCCATCATACCGATCGATCATCACATTCCCAGGTACCGATCATTCCCCTCCCCCATCATACCGATCATTCCCCACCCCCATCATACCGATCGTTCCCCTCCCCCATCATACCGATCATTCCCCACCCCCATCATACCGATCGTTCCCCTCCCCCATCATACCGATCATTCCCCTCCCCCATCATACCGATCATTCCCCTCCCCCATCGTACCGATCGATTATCCCATTCCCAGGTACCGATCGATTATCCCATTCCCAGGTACCGATCATTCCCCTCCCCCATCATACCGATCATTCCCCACCCCCATCATACCGATCATTCCCCTCCCCCATCATACCGATCGTTCCCCTCCCCCATCATACCGATCGTTCCCCTCCCCCATCATACCGATCGTTCCCCTCCCCCATCATACCGATCGTTCCCCTCCCCCATCATACCGATCGTTCCCCTCCCCCATCATACCGATCATTCCCCTCCCCCATCATACCGATCGTTCCCCTCCCCCATCATACCGATCGTTCCCCTCCCCCATCATACCGATCGTTCCCCTCCCCCATCATACCGATCATTCCCCTCCCCCATCATACCGATCATTCCCCTCCCCCATCATACCGATCATTCCCCTCCCCATCATACCGATCGTTCCCCTCCCCCATCATACCGATCGTTCCCCTCCCCCATCATACCGATCATTCCCCTCCCCCATCATACCGATCGTTCCCCTCCCCCATCATACCGATCATTCCCCTCCCCCATCATACCGATCATTCCCCTCCCCCATCATACCGATCATTCCCCTCCCCCATCATACCGATCGTTCCCCTCCCCCATCATACCGATCGTTCCCCTCCCCCATCATACCGATCGTTCCCCTCCCCCATCATACCGATCATTCCCCTCCCCCATCATACCGATCATTCCCCTCCCCCATCATACCGATCATTCCCCTCCCCCATCATACCGATCATTCCCCTCCCCCATCATACCGATCATTCCCCACCCCCATCATACCGATCGATCGATCATCACATTCCCAGGTACCGATCGTTCCCCTCCCCCGTCATACCGATCATTCCCCTCCCCCATCATACCGATCGTTCCCCTCCCCCATCATACCGATCATTCCCCTCCCCCATCATACCGATCATTCCCCTCCCCCATCATACCGATCATTCCCCTCCCCCATCATACCGATCATTCCCCTCCCCCATCATACCGATCGATCGATCATCACATTCCCAGGTACCGATCGTTCCCCTCCCCCGTCATACCGATCATTCCCCTCCCCCATCATACCGATCATTCCCCTCCCCCATCATACCGATCATTCCCCTCCCCCATCATACCGATCATTCCCCACCCCCATCATACCGATCGATCGATCATCACATTCCCAGGTACCGATCGTTCCCCTCCCCCGTCATACCGAGCGATCGATTATCACATTCCCAGGTACCGATCGTTCCCCACCCCCGTCATACCGATCATTCCCCACCCCCATCATACCGATCATTCCCCACCCCCATCATACCGATCATTCCCCTCCCCCGTCATACCGAGCGATCGATTATCACATTCCCAGGTACCGATCACTCCCCTCCCCCATCATACCGAT
This sequence comes from Rana temporaria, assembly GCF_905171775.1. Lineage (NCBI taxonomy): Eukaryota > Metazoa > Chordata > Amphibia > Anura > Ranidae > Rana > Rana temporaria. The sequence goes on along the minus strand of NC_053499.1, from coordinate 164,059,089 downwards.
CACTCCCCTCCCCCATCATACCGATCGATTATCCCATTCCCAGGTACCGATCGTTCCCCTCCCCCATCATACCGATCGTTCCCCTCCCCCATCATACCGATCATTCCCCTCCCCCATCATACCGATCATTCCCCACCCCCATCATACCGATCGTTCCCCTCCCCCATCATACCGATCATTCCCCACCCCCATCATACCGATCATTCCCCACCCCCATCATACCGATCATTCCCCTCCCCCGTCATACCGAGCGATCGATTATCACATTCCCAGGTACCGATCACTCCCCTCCCCCATCATACCGATCACTCCCCTCCCCCATCATACCGATCGATTATCCCATTCCCAGGTACCGATCGTTCCCCTCCCCCATCATACCGATCGTTCCCCTCCCCCATCATACCGATCATTCCCCTCCCCCATCATACCGATCATTCCCCACCCCCATCGTACCGATCATTCCCCTCCCCCATCATACCGATCATTCCCCTCCCCCATCATACCGATCGTTCCCCTCCCCCATCATACCGATCATTCCCCTCCCCCATCATACCGATCATTCCCCTCCCCCATCATACCGATCATTCCCCTCCCCCATCATACCGATCGATTATCACATTCCCAGGTACCGATCATTCCCCTCCCCCATCATACCGAGCGATCGATTATCCCATTCCCAGGTACCGATCATTCCCCTCCCCCATCATACCGATCGATTATCCAATTCCCAGGTACCGATCGATTATCCCATTCCCAGGTACCGATCGATTATCCCATTCCCAGGTACCGATCATTCCCCTCCCCCATCATACCGATCATTCCCCACCCCCATCATACCGATCGATTATCCCATTCCCAGGTACCGATCATTCCCCTCCCCCATCATACCGATCATTCCCCACCCCCATCATACCGATCGATTATCCCATTCCCAGGTACCGATCATTCCCCTCCCCCATCATACCGATCGATTATCACATTCCCAGGTACCGATCATTCCCCACCCCCATCATACCGATCATTCCCCACCCCCATCATACCGATCGATTATCCCATTCCCAGGTACCGATCGATTATCCCATTCCCAGGTACCGATCATTCCCCTCCCCCATCATACCGATCATTCCCCACCCCCATCATACCGATCGATTATCCCATTCCCAGGTACCGATCATTCCCCTCCCCCATCATACCGATCATTCCCCACCCCCATCATACCGATCGATTATCCCATTCCCAGGTACCGATCATTCCCCACCCCCGTCATACCGATCGATTATCCCATTCCCAGGTACCGATCATTCCCCACCCCCATCATACCGATCGATTATCACATTCCCAGGTACCGATCATTCCCCTCCCCCATCATACCGATCGATTATCACATTCCCAGGTACCGATCATTCCCCTCCCCCATCATACCGATCGATTATCCCATTCCCAGGTACCGATCATTCCCCTCCCCCAACATACCGATCGATTATCCCATTCCCAGGTACCGATCATTCCCCTCCCCCATCATACCGATCGATTATCACATTCCCAGGTACCGATCATTCCCCTCCCCCATCATACCGATCGATTATCCCATTCCCAGGTACCGATCATTCCCCACCCCCATCATACCGATCGATTATCCCATTCCCAGGTACCGATCATTCCCCTCCCCCATCATACCGATCGATTATCCCATTCCCAGGTACCGATCATTCCCCTCCCCCATCATACCGATCGATTATCCCATTCCCAGGTACGGATCATTCCCCACCCCCATCATACCGATCGATCATCACATTCCCAGGTACCGATCATTCCCCTCCCCCATCATACCGATCGATTATCCCATTCCCAGGTACCGATCATTCCCCTCCCCCATCATACCGATCGATTATCCCATTCCCAGGTACCGATCATTCCCCACCCCCATCATACCGGTCGATTATCCCATTCCCAGGTACCGATCATTCCCCTCCCCCATCATACCGATCGATTATCCCATTCCCAGGTACCGATCATTCCCCTCCCCCATCATACCGATCGATTATCCCATTCCCAGGTACCGATCATTCCCCACCCCCATCATACCGATCGATTATCCCATTCCCAGGTACCGATCATTCCCCTCCCCCATCATACCGATCGATTATCACATTCCCAGGTACCGATCATTCCCCACCCCCATCATACCGATCGATTATCCCATTCCCAGGTACCGATCATTCCCCTCCCCCATCATACCGATCGATTATCCCATTCCCAGGTACCGATCATTCCCCACCCCCATCATACCGATCGATTATCACATTCCCAGGTACCGATCATTCCCCTCCCCCATCATACCGATCGATTATCCCATTCCCAGGTACCGATCATTCCCCTCCCCCATCATACCGATCGATTATCCCATTCCCAGGTACCGATCATTCCCCTCCCCCATCATACCGATCGATTATCCCATTCCCAGGTACCGATCATTCCCCTCCCCCATCATACCGATCGATTATCCCATTCCCAGGTACCGATCATTCCCCACCCCCATCATACCGATCATTCCCCTCCCCCATCATACCGATCGATTATCACATTCCCAGGTACCGATCATTCCCCTCCCCCATCATACCGATCGATTATCCCATTCCCAGGTACCGATCATTCCCCTCCCCCATCATACCGATCGATTATCCCATTCCCAGGTACCGATCATTCCCCACCCCCATCATACCGATCGATTATCCCATTCCCAGGTACCGATCATTCCCCACCCCCATCATACCGATCGATTATCCCATTCCCAGGTACCGATCATTCCCCTCCCCCATCATACCGATCGATTATCCCATTCCCAGGTACCGATCATTCCCCACCCCCATCATACCGATCGATTATCACATTCCCAGGTACCGATCATTCCCCTCCCCCATCATACCGATCGATTATCCCATTCCCAGGTACCGATCATTCCCCTCCCCCATCATACCGATCGATTATCCCATTCCCAGGTACCGATCATTCCCCTCCCCCATCATACCGATCGATTATCCCATTCCCAGGTACCGATCATTCCCCACCCCCATCATACCGATCATTCCCCTCCCCCATCATACCGATCGATTATCACATTCCCAGGTACCGATCATTCCCCTCCCCCATCATACCGATCGATTATCCCATTCCCAGGTACCGATCATTCCCCTCCCCCATCATACCGATCGATTATCCCATTCCCAGGTACCGATCATTCCCCACCCCCATCATACCGATCGATTATCCCATTCCCAGGTACCGATCATTCCCCACCCCCATCATACCGATCGATTATCCCATTCCCAGGTACCGATCATTCCCCTCCCCCATCATACCGATCGATTATCCCATTCCCAGGTACCGATCATTCCCCTCCCCCATCATACCGATCGATCATCACATTCCCGTAGATTGCGATTAGAACTTTGTATCAGTTGGGAGTTTATTATAGTCAGCGGGGGGGAGGAGTCAATCAAAGAATGAAAATGGCGCAATACGATTGGTTGTGCCGCCATTTGTTTGTCTAAACGCAATCCAGCCTGTTGGATCGGCAACTTCCAATCACGGCCTGGCTGTCCCGCTGACACCCTCTGAAAATGTCCCTGGCCTGGCTGTTCCGCTGACACCCCCTGATAATGTCCCTGGCCTGGCTGTTCCGCTGACACCCCCTGAAAATGTCCCTGGCCTGGCTGTCCCGCTGACACCCTCTGAAAATGTCCCTGGCCTGGCTGTCCCGCTGACACCCTCTGAAAATGTCCCTGGCCTGGCTGTCCCGCTGACACCCTCTGAAAATGTCCCTGGCCTGGCTGTCCCGCTGACACCCTCTGAAAATGTCCCTGGCCTGGCTGTCCCGCTGACACCCTCTGATAATGTCCCTGGCCTGGCTGTCCCGCTGACACCCTCTGAAAATGTCCCTGGCCTGGCTGTCCCGCTGACACCCTCTGAAAATGTCCCTGGCCTGGCTGTCCCGCTGACACCCTCTGATAATGTCCCTGGCCTGGCTGTCCCGCTGACACCCTCTGATAATGTCCCTGGCCTGGCTGTCCCGCTGACACCCTCTGAAAATGTCCCTGGCCTGGCTGTCCCGCTGACACCCTCTGAAAATGTCCCTGGCCTGGCTGTCCCGCTGACACCCTCTGAAAATGTCCCTGGCCTGGCTGTCCCGCTGACACCCTCTGAAAACTTTTCCCTTCCTGTAGAGATGATGACGATCGTTTTCCTTCCTGTAGAGATGATGACGATCGTTTCCTGTAGAGATGACGATCGTTTCCCTTCCTGTAGAGATGACGATCGTTTCCCTTCCTGTAGAGATGACGATCGTTTTCCTTCCTGTAGAGATGACGATCGTTTTCCTTCCTGTAGAGATGATGACGATCGTTTTCCTTCCTGTAGAGATGATGACGATCGTTTTCCTTCCTGTAGAGATGATGACGATCGTTTCCCTTCCTGTAGAGATGATGACGATCGTTTTCCTTCCTGTAGAGATGATGACGATCGTTTCCCTTCCTGTAGAGATGACGATCGTTTCCCTTCCTGTAGAGATGACGATCGTTTTCCTTCCTGTAGAGATGACGATCGTTTCCCTTCCCGTAGAGATGATGACGATCGTTTCCCTTCCTGTAGAGATGACGATCGTTTCCCTTCCTGTAGAGATGACGATCGTTTCCCTTCCTGTAGAGATGACGATCGTTTTCCTTCCTGTAGAGATGACGATCGTTTCCCTTCCTGTAGAGATGACGATCGTTTTCCTTCCTGTAGAGATGACGATCGTTTCCCTTCCCGTAGAGATGATGACGATCGTTTCCCTTCCTGTAGAGATGATGACGATCGTTTCCCTTCCTGTAGAGATGACGATCGTTTCCCTTCCTGTAGAGATGATGATCGTTTCCTGTAGAGATGATGACGATCGTTTTCCTTCCTGTAGAGATGACGATCGTTTCCCTTCCTGTAGAGATGACGATCGTTTTCCTTCCTGTAGAGATGACGATCGTTTCCCTTCCCGTAGAGATGATGACGATCGTTTCCCTTCCTGTAGAGATGATGACGATCGTTTCCCTTCCTGTAGAGATGACGATCGTTTCCCTTCCTGTAGAGATGACGATCGTTTCCTGTAGAGATGATGACGATCGTTTCCCTTCCCGTAGAGATGATGACGATCGTTTCCCTTCCTGTAGAGATGATGACGATCGTTTTCCTTCCTGTAGAGATGACGATCGTTTCCCTTCCTGTAGAGATGATGACGATCGTTTTCCTTCCTGTAGAGATGATGACGATCGTTTCCCTTCCTGTAGAGATGATGACGATCGTTTTCCTTCCTGTAGAGATGACGATCGTTTCCCTTCCTGTAGAGATGATGACGATCGTTTCCTGTAGAGATGACGATCGTTTCCCTTCCTGTAGAGATGACGATCGTTTCCCTTCCTGTAGAGATGACGATCGTTTCCCTTCCTGTAGAGATGATGATCGTTTCCTGTAGAGATGATGACGATCGTTTTCCTTCCTGTAGAGATGACGATCGTTTCCCTTCCTGTAGAGATGATGATCGTTTCCTGTAGAGATGATGACGATCGTTTCCCTTCCTGTAGAGATGACGATCGTTTTCCTTCCTGTAGAGATGACGATCGTTTCCCTTCCCGTAGAGATGATGACGATCGTTTCCCTTCCTGTAGAGATGATGACGATCGTTTCCCTTCCTGTAGAGATGACGATCGTTTCCCTTCCTGTAGAGATGACGATCGTTTCCTGTAGAGATGATGACGATCGTTTCCCTTCCCGTAGAGATGATGACGATCGTTTCCCTTCCTGTAGAGATGATGACGATCGTTTTCCTTCCTGTAGAGATGACGATCGTTTCCCTTCCTGTAGAGATGATGACGATCGTTTTCCTTCCTGTAGAGATGATGACGATCGTTTCCCTTCCTGTAGAGATGATGACGATCGTTTTCCTTCCTGTAGAGATGACGATCCTTTCCCTTCCTGTAGAGATGATGACGATCGTTTCCTGTAGAGATGACGATCGTTTCCCTTCCTGTAGAGATGACGATCGTTTCCCTTCCTGTAGAGATGACGATCGTTTCCCTTCCTGTAGAGATGACGATCGTTTCCCTTCCTGTAGAGATGACGATCGTTTCCCTTCCTGTAGAGATGATGACGATCGTTTTCCTTCCTGTAGAGATGATGACGATCGTTTTCCTTCCTGTAGAGATGATGACGATCGTTTTCCTTCCTGTAGAGATGATGACGATCGTTTTCCTTCCTGTAGAGATGATGACGATCGTTTCCCTTCCTGTAGAGATGATGACGATCGTTTCCCTTCCTGTAGAGATGATGACGATCGTTTCCCTTCCTGTAGAGATGACGATCGTTTCCCTTCCTGTAGAGATGATGACGATCGTTTCCCTTCCTGTAGAGATGATGACGATCGTTTCCCTTCCTGTAGAGATGACGATCGTTTCCCTTCCCGTAGAGATGATGACGATCGTTTTCCTTCCTGTAGAGATGACGATCGTTTCCCTTCCCGTAGAGATGATGACGATCGTTTCCCTTCCTGTAGAGATGACGATCGTTTCCCTTCCTGTAGAGATGACGATCGTTTCCCTTCCCGTAGAGATGATGACGATCGTTTTCCTTCCTGTAGAGATGACGATCGTTTCCCTTCCCGTAGAGATGATGACGATCGTTTCCCTTCCCGTAGAGATGATGACGATCGTTTTCCTTCCCGTAGAGATGATGACGATCGTTTCCCTTCCTGTAGAGATGATGACGATCGTTTCCCTTCCCGTAGAGATGATGACGATCGTTTCCCTTCCCGTAGAGATGATGACGATCGTTTCCCTTCCCGTAGAGATGATGACGATCGTTTCCCTTCCCGTAGAGATGATGACGATCGTTTCCCTTCCTGTAGAGATGATGACGATCGTTTCCTGTAGACGATCGTTTCCCTTCCTGTAGAGATGACGATCGTTTCCCTTCCTGTAGAGATGATGACGATCGTTTCCCTTCCTGTAGAGATGACGATCGTTTTCCTTCCTGTAGAGATGATGACGATCGTTTCCCTTCCTGTAGAGATGATGACGATCGTTTTCCTTCCTGTAGACATGATGACGATCGTTTCCCTTCCCGTAGAGATGATGACGATCGTTTCCCTTCCTGTAGAGATGATGACGATCGTTTCCCTTCCTGTAGAGATGATGACGATCGTTTCCCTTCCTGTAGAGATGATGACGATCGTTTTCCTTCCTGTAGACATGATGACGATCGTTTCCCTTCCCGTAGAGATGATGACGATCGTTTCCCTTCCTGTAGAGATGATGACGATCGTTTCCCTTCCTGTAGAGATGATGACGATCGTTTCCCTTCCTGTAGAGATGACGATCGTTTCCCTTCCTGTAGAGATGACGATCGTTTCCTGTAGAGATGATGACGATCGTTTTCCTTCCTGTAGAGATGACGATCGTTTCCCTTCCTGTAGAGATGACGATCGTTTCCCTTCCTGTAGAGATGACGATCGTTTTCCTTCCTGTAGAGATGATGACGATCGTTTCCCTTCCTGTAGAGATGATGACGATCGTTTCCCTTCCTGTAGAGATGACGATCGTTTCCCTTCCTGTAGAGATGAAGACGATCGTTTCCTGTAGAGATAACAAGTTGTCCTTTCTTGTCGCAGTAATATTCCGAACCGATCGACATTTGTGTGTCCCTACTGTGGGGCCCGGAACCTGGACCAGCAGGAGCTTGTGAAGCATTGCATGGAGAACCACCGGAGTGACCCCAACAAAGTGGTAGGTCCCGAGTCCTGAGGGCCGATCGATGGGTACAAGTGGGCGCTGTCTGGGGGGGTGAGACCTGAGGGCCGATCGATGGGTACAAGTGGGCGCTGTCTGGGGGGGTGAGACCTGAGGGCCGATCGATGGGTACAAGTGGGCGCTGTCTGGGGGGGTGAGTCCTGAGGGCCGATCGATGGGTACAAGTGGGCGCTGTCTGGGGGGGTGAGACCTGAGGGCCGATCGATGGGTACAAGTGGGTGCTGTCTGGGGGGTGAGTCCTGAGGGCCGATCGATGGGTACAAGTGGGCGCTGTCTGGGGGGTGAGTCCTGAGGGCCGATCGATGGGTACGAGTGGGCGCTGTCTGGGGGAGTGAGTCCTGAGGGCCGATCGATGGGTACAAGTGGGCGCTGTCTGGGGGGGTGAGACCTGAGGGCCGATCGATGGGTACAAGTGGGCGCTGTCTGGGGGGGTGAGTCCCGAGGGCCGATCGATGGGTACAAGTGGGCGCTGTCTGGGGGGGGGGAGTGAGTCCTGAGGGCCGATCGATGGGTACAAGTGGGCGCTGTCTGGGGGGGTGAGACCTGAGGGCCGATCAATGGGTACAAGTGGGCGCTGTCTGGGGGGGTGAGTCCTGAGGGCCAATCGATGGGTACAAGTGGGCGCTGTCTGGGGGGGTGAGTCCTGAGGGCCGATCGATGGGTACAAGTGGGCGCTGTCTGGGGGGGGGGGGTGAGTCCCGAGGGCCGATCGATGGGTACAAGTGGGCGCTGTCTGGGGGGGTGAGTCCTGAGGGCCGATCGATGGGTACAAGTGGGCGCTGTCTGGGGGAGTGAGTCCTGAGGGCCGATCGATGGGTACAAGTGGGCGCTGTCTGGGGGGGGGGTGAGTCCCGAGGGCCGATCGATGGGTACAAGTGGGCGCTGTCTGGGGGGGTGAGTCCCGAGGGCCGATCGATGGGTACAAGTGGGCGCTGTCTGGGGGGGTGAGTCCTGAGGGCCGATCGATGGGTACAAGTGGGCGCTGTCTGGGGGGGTGAGTCCCGAGGGCCGATCGATGGGTACAAGTGGGGGCTGTCTGGGGGGGTGAGTCCCGAGGGCCGATCGATGGGTACAAGTGGGCGCTGTCTGGGGGGTGAGTCCTGAGGGCCGATCGATGGGTACAAGTGGGCGCTGTCTGGGGGGTGAGTCCTGAGGGCCGATCGATGGGTACAAGTGGGCGCTGTCTGGGGGGGGGGGGAGTGAGTCCTGAGGGCCGATCGATGGGTACAAGTGGGGGCTGTCTGGGGGGGTGAGTCCTGAGGGCCGATCGATGGGTACAAGTGGGCGCTGTCTGGGGGGGTGAGTCCTGAGGGCCGATCGATGGGTACCAGTGGGCGCTGTCTGGGGGGCTGTTCATGGAAATACAAGTCTAGAGATGAGGACTCTCTCTTATGTTTCAGGTGGGGGGGGGGAGGGGAGGGGGCGGGGCCAAATGACACCCCAAGCACTGCGCTGTACAAAATGCTCTGAAGGAGGAGGATCCAATTATTTTATTTTTTTAGGGTAACAAATGCTTTTAATTAGCACAATATTGTAAACATGGCCTGGTCATGGGGGGGTAAATCTTCCAGAACAGAAGGGTTAGGGTTGCACCATGGTGGACGATCCCTGAACCGATCCTCACCCTCCTCGTTCCCTTCCAGGTGTGTCCCATCTGCTCCGCCATGCCCTGGGGAGACCCCGCCTACAAGAGCGCCAACTTCCTGCAACATCTTCTCCACCGACACAAATTCTCCTACGACACCTTCGTGGTACGTAACGCTGCTTCTTCATCAGGGGGCAGGAAAAAGTATTCACACCCCTCTATGTACAGGGCCTGGAAAAAGTATTCATACCCCTCTATGTACAGGGCCCGGAAAAAGTATTCACACCCCTCTATACACAGAGACAGGAAAAAGTATTCACACCCCTTTATATACAGAGAGACAGGAAAAAGTATTCATACCCCTCTATGGACAGGGCCCGGAAAAAGTATTCACACCCCTCTATGTACAGGGCCCGGAAAAAGTATTCATACCCCTCTATACACAGAGACAGGAAAAAGTATTCATACCCCTCTATGGACAGAGACAGGAAAAAGTATTCATACCCCTTGAAATTCCCCACATTTTCTCAGGTGACAACCAGAAACGTAAATGTATTTATTGGGATTTTATGTGAGAGACACAAAGTGTCACATAATTGTGAAGTGGAAGGAAAATGATACAAATAAATCGATGAAAAGTGTGGGGGGAGGGGCATTTGTAGGGCGCCCCCCGGAGTCCATACTTTGTAGAACCCCCTTTCTCTACAAGTCTTTTTGGGGGGTCTCTACCAGCTTTGCCCATCTAGAGAGGGACATTTCCCCTCCATTCTTCTTCTCTGTAAAATATCCCTGTCTCTGTCAGATTGGATGGAGAGCGTCTGTGATCAGCAATTTTTTGCCGGTCTCCAGTCTTTTGCAGGTTTTCTCCTAAGATTGTCCTGTATTTGTCTCCATCCATCTTCCCATCAACTCTGACCAGCTTCCCTGTCCCTGCTGAAGAAAAGCATCCCCACCACATGATGCTGCCACCACCATGTTTCACGGTGGGGATGGTGTGTTCAGGGTGATGTGCAGTGTTAGTTTTCCCCACACATAGCAATTTGGTATCATGTGACCAGAGCACCTTCTTCCACATGTTTGCTGTGTCCCCTCCCCCACATGTTTGCTGTGTCCCCTCCCCCACATGTTTGCTGTGTCCCCTCCCCCACATGTTTGCTGTGTCCCCTCCCCCACATGTTTCCGTGTCCCCTCCCCCACGTGTTTGCTGTGTCCCTTCCCCCACATGTTTGCTGTGTCCCTTCCCCCACATGTTTGCTGTGTCCCCTCCCCCACATGTTTGCCGTGTCCCCCAACGTGGTGCTGCGTTGTGGAGAGGGATGGGTGGTGCTAGGCGTGGGTGGTGCTGCGTTGTGGAGAGGGGTGGGTGGTGCTGCGTTGTGGAGAGGGATGGGTGGTGCTGCGTTGTGGAGAGGGATGGGTGGGGCTGCGTTGTGGAGAGGGATGGGTGGGGCTGCGTTGTGGAGAGGGATGGGTGGTGCTAGGCGTGGGTGGTGCTGCGTTGTGGAGAGGGATGGGTGGTGCTGCGTTGTGGAGAGGGATGGGTGGTGGTAGGCGTGGGTGGTGCTGCGTTGTGGAGAGGGATGGGTGGTGCTGCGTTGTGGAGAGGGATGGGTGGTGGTAGGCGTGGGTGGTGCTGCGTTGTGGAGAGGGGTGGGTGGTGCTAGGCGTGGGTGGTGCTGCGTTGTGGGGAGGGATGGGTGGTGCTAGGCGTGGGTGGTGCTGCGTTGTGGAGAGGGGTGGGTGGTGCTAGGCGTGGGTGGTGCTGCGTTGTGGAGAGGGGTGGGTGGTGAGTGCTGCGTTGTGGAGAGGGGTGGGTGGTGCTAGGCGTGGGTGGTGCTGCGTTGTGGAGAGGGGTGGGTGGTGCTAGGCGTGGGTGGTGCTGCGTTGTGGAGAGGGGTGGGTGGTGCTAGGCGTGGGTGGTGCTGCGTTGTGGAGAGGGGTGGGTGGTGCTGCGTTGTGGAGAGGGATGGGTGGTGGTAGGCGTGGGTGGTGCTGAGTTGTGGAGAGGGGTGGGTGGTGCTAGGCGTGGGTGGTGCTGCGTTGTGGAGAGGGATGGGTGGTGCTGCGTTGTGGAGAGGGATGGGTGGTGCTGCGTTGTGGAGAGGGATGGGTGGTGGTAGGCGTGGGTGGTGCTGCGTTGTGGAGAGGGATGGGTGGTGGTAGGCGTGGGTGGTGCTGCGTTGTGGAGAGGGATGGGTGGTGGTAGGCGTGGGTGGTGCTGCGTTGTGGAGAGGGATGGGTGGTGCTGCGTTGTGGAGAGGGATGGGTGGTGGTAGGCGTGGGTGGTGCTGCGTTGTGGAGAGGGATGGGTGGTGCTGCGTTGTGGAGAGGGATGGGTGGTGCTGCGTTGTGGAGAGGGATGGGTGGTGCTGCGTTGTGGAGAGGGATGGGTGGTGCTGCATTGTGGAGAGGGGTGGGTGGTGCTGCGTTGTGGGGAGGGATGGGTGGTGCTAGGCGTGGGTGGTGCTGCGTTGTGGAGAGGGGTGGGTGGTGCTGTGTTGTGGAGAGGGATGGGTGGTGGTAGGCGTGGGTGGTGCTGCGTTGTTGTGGAGAGGGGTGGGTGGTGCTAGGCGTGGGTGGTGCTGCGTTGTGGAGAGGGGTGGGTGGTGCTAGGGGTGGGTGGTGCTGCGTTGTGGGGAGGGATGGGTGGTGCTGCGTTGTGGAGAGGGGTGGGTGGTGCTAGGCGTGGGTGGTGCTGCGTTGTGGAGAGGGGTGGGTGGTGGGTGCTGCGTTGTGGAGAGGGGTGGGTGGTGCTAGGCGTGGGTGGTGCTGCGTTGTGGAGAGGGGTGGGTGGTGCTGCATTGTGGAGAGGGATGGGTGGTGCTAGGCGTGGGTGGTGCTGCGTTGTGGAGAGGGATGGGTGGTGCTAGGCGTGGGTGGTGCTGCGTTGTGGAGAGGGGTGGGTGGTGCTAGGCGTGGGTGGTGCTGCGTTGTGGAGAGGGATTGGTGGTGCTGCGTTGTGGAGGGGGATGGGTGGTGGTAGGCGTGGGTGGTGCTGCGTTGTGGAGAGGGGTGGGTGGTGATGTGTTGTGGAGAGGGGTGGGTGGTTCTAGGCGTGGGTGGTGCTGCGTTGTGGAGAGGGATGGGTGGTGGTAGGCGTGGGTGGTGCTGCGTTGTGGAGAGGGATGGGTGGTGCTGCGTTGTGGAGAGGGATGGGTGGTGCTAGGCGTGGGTGGTGCTGCGTTGTGGAGAGGGATGGGTGGTGCTGCGTTGTGGAGAGGGATGGGTGGTGGTAGGCGTGGGTGGTGCTGCGTTGTGGAGAGGGATGGGTGGTGCTGCGTTGTGGAGAGGGATGGGTGGTGGTAGGCGTGGGTGGTGCTGTGTTGTGGAGAGGGATGGGTGGTGCTAGGCGTGGGTGGTGCTGCGTTGTGGAGAGGGATGGGTGGTGCTAGGCGTGGGTGGTGCTGTGTTGTGGAGAGGGGTGGGTGGTGCTGTGTTGTGGAGAGGGATGGGTGGTGCTAGGCGTGGGTGGTGCTGCGTTGTGGAGAGGGATGGGTGGTGCTAGGCGTGGGTGGTGCTGTGTTGTGGAGAGGGATGGGTGGTGCTAGGCGTGGGTGGTGCTGCGTTGTGGAGAGGGATGGGTGGTGCTGCGTTGTGGAGAGGGATGGGTGGTGCTAGGCGTGGGTGGTGCTGCGTTGTGGAGAGGGATGGGTGGTGCTAGGCGTGGGTGGTGCTGCGTTGTGGGGAGGGATGGGTGGTGCTAGGCGTGGGTGGTGCTGCGTTGTGGAGAGGGATGGGTGGTGGAGAGGGATGGGTGGTGCTGCGTTGTGGAGAGGGATGGGTGGTGGTAGGCGTGGGTGGTGCTGTGTTGTGGAGAGGGATGGGTGGTGCTAGGCGTGGGTGGTGCTGCGTTGTGGAGAGGGATGGGTGGTGCTAGGCGTGGGTGGTGCTGCGTTGTGGAGAGGGGTGGGTGGTGCTGTGTTGTGGAGAGGGATGGGTGGTGCTAGGCGTGGGTGGTGCTGCGTTGTGGAGAGGGATGGGTGGTGCTAGGCGTGGGTGGTGCTGCGTTGTGGAGAGGGATGGGTGGTGCTAGGCGTGGGTGGTGCTGCGTTGTGGAGAGGGATGGGTGGTGCTGCGTTGTGGAGAGGGATGGGTGGTGCTAGGCGTGGGTGGTGCTGCGTTGTGGAGAGGGATGGGTGGTGCTAGGCGTGGGTGGTGCTGCGTTGTGGGGAGGGATGGGTGGTGCTAGGCGTGGGTGGTGCTGCGTTGTGGAGAGGGATGGGTGGTGGAGAGGGATGGGTGGTGCTGCGTTGTGGAGAGGGATGGGTGGTGGTAGGCGTGGGTGGTGCTGCGTTGTGGAGAGGGGTGGGTGGTGCTAGGCGTGGGTGGTGCTGCGTTGTGGAGAGGGGTGGGTGGTGCTGCGTTGTGGAGAGGGATGGGTGGTGGTAGGCGTGGGTGGTGCTGCGTTGTGGAGAGGGGTGGGTGGTGCTAGGCGTGGGTGGTGCTGTGTTGTGGAGAGGGGTGGGTGGTGCTAGGCGTGGGTGGTGCTGCGTTGTGGAGAGGGATGGGTGGTGCTGCGTTGTGGAGAGGGATGGGTGGTGCTGCGTTGTGGAGAGGGATGGGTGGTGGTAGGCGTGGGTGGTGCTGCGTTGTGGAGAGGGATGGGTGGTGGTAGGCGTGGGTGGTGCTGCGTTGTGGAGAGGGATGGGTGGTGCTGCGTTGTGGAGAGGGATGGGTGGTGGTAGGCGTGGGTGGTGCTGCGTTGTGCAGAGGGATGGGTGGTGCTGTGTTGTGGAGAGGGATGGGTGGTACTGTGTTGTGGAGAGGGATGGGTGGTGCTGCGTTGTGGAGAGGGATGGGTGGTGCTGCGTTGTGGAGAGGGATGGGTGGTGCTGCGTTGTGGAGAGGGATGGGTGGTGCTGCGTTGTGGAGAGGGATGGGTGGTGCTGCGTTGTGGAGAGGGATGGGTGGTGCTGCGTTGTGGAGAGGGATGGGTGGTGCTGCATTGTGGAGAGGGGTGGGTGGTGCTGCGTTGTGGGGAGGGATGGGTGGTGCTAGGCGTGGGTGGTGCTGCGTTGTGGAGATGGGTGGGTGGTGCTGTGTTGTGGAGAGGGATGGGTGGTGGTAGGCGTGGGTGGTGCTGCGTTGTTGTGGAGAGGGATGGGTGGTGGTAGGCGTGGGTGGTGCTGCGTTGTGGAGAGGGGTGGGTGGTGCTAGGCGTGGGTGGTGCTGCGTTGTGGAGAGGGGTGGGTGGTGCTAGGGGTGGGTGGTGCTGCGTTGTGGGGAGGGATGGGTGGTGCTGCGTTGTGGAGAGGGGTGGGTGGTGCTAGGCGTGGGTGGTGCTGCGTTGTGGAGAGGGGTGGGTGGTGGGTGCTGCGTTGTGGAGAGGGGTGGGTGGTGCTAGGCGTGGGTGGTGCTGCGTTGTGGAGAGGGGTGGGTGGTGCTGCGTTGTGGAGAGGGATGGGTGGTGCTGCGTTGTGGAGAGGGGTGGGTGGTGCTAGGCGTGGGTGGTGCTGCGTTGTGGAGAGGGGTGGGTGGTGCTAGGCGTGGGTGGTGCTGCGTTGTGTAGAGGGATTGGTGGTGCTGCGTTGTGGAGAGGGATGGGTGGTGGTAGGCGTGGGTGGTGCTGCGTTGTGGAGAGGGGTGGGTGGTGATGTGTTGTGGAGAGGGGTGGGTGGTGCTAGGCGTGGGTGGTGCTGCGTTGTGGAGAGGGATGGGTGGTGGTAGGCGTGGGTGGTGCTGCGTTGTGGAGAGGGATGGGTGGTGCTGCGTTGTGGAGAGGGATGGGTGGTGGTAGGCGTGGGTGGTGCTGCGTTGTGGAGAGGGATGGGTGGTGCTGCGTTGTGGAGAGGGATGGGTGGTGGTAGGCGTCGGTGGTGCTGCGTTGTGGAGAGGGATGGGTGGTGCTGCGTTGTGGAGAGGGGTGGGTGGTGCTGTGTTGTGGAGAGGGATGGGTGGTGCTAGGCGTGGGTGGTGCTGCGTTGTGGAGAGGGATGGGTGGTGCTAGGCGTGGGTGGTGCTGCGTTGTGGAGAGGGATGGGTGGTGCTAGGCGTGGGTGGTGCTGCGTTGTGGAGAGGGATGGGTGGTGCTGCGTTGTGGAGAGGGATGGGTGGTGCTAGGCGTGGGTGGTGCTGCGTTGTGGAGAGGGATGGGTGGTGCTGCGTTGTGGGGAGGGATGGGTGGTGCTAGGCGTGGGTGGTGCTGCGTTGTGGAGAGGGATGGGTGGTGGAGAGTGATGGGTGGTGGAGAGGGATGGGTGGTGCTGCGTTGTGGAGAGGGATGGGTGGTGGTAGGCGTGGGTGGTGCTGTGTTGTGGAGAGGGATGGGTGGTGCTAGGCGTGGGTGGTGCTGCGTTGTGGAGAGGGGTGGGTGGTGCTAGGCGTGGGTGGTGCTGCGTTGTGGAGAGGGGTGGGTGGTGCTGTGTTGTGGAGAGGGATGGGTGGTGCTAGGCGTGGGTGGTGCTGCGTTGTGGAGAGGGATGGGTGGTGCTAGGCGTGGGTGGTGCTGCGTTGTGGAGAGGGATGGGTGGTGCTAGGCGTGGGTGGTGCTGCGTTGTGGAGAGGGATGGGTGGTGCTGCGTTGTGGAGAGGGATGGGTGGTGCTAGGCGTGGGTGGTGCTGCGTTGTGGAGAGGGATGGGTGGTGCTAGGCGTGGGTGGTGCTGCGTTGTGGGGAGGGATGGGTGGTGCTAGGCGTGGGTGGTGCTGCGTTGTGGAGAGGGATGGGTGGTGGAGAGGGATGGGTGGTGCTGCGTTGTGGAGAGGGATGGGTGGTGGTAGGCGTAGGTGGTGCTGCGTTGTGGAGAGGGATGGGTGGTGGAGAGGGATGGGTGGTGCTGCGTTGTGGAGAGGGATGGGTGGTGGTAGGCGTGGGTGGTGCTGCGTTGTGGAGAGGGATGGGTGGTGCTAGGTGTGGGTGGTGCTGCGTTGTGGGGAGGGATGGGTGGTGCTGCGTTGTGGAGAGGGATGGGTGGTGCTAGGCGTGGGTGGTGCTGTGTTGTGGGGAGGGATGGGTGGTGGTAGGCGTGGGTGGTGCTGCGTTGTGGGGGGGGATGGGTGGTGCTAGGCGTGGTTGGTGCTGCGTTGTGGAGAGGGGTGGGTGGTGCTAGGCGTGGGTGGTGCTGCGTTGTGGAGAGGGATGGGTGGTGCTTGGCGTGGGTGGTGCTGCGTTGTGGAGAGGGATGGGTGGTGCTAGGCGTGGGTGGTGCTGCGTTGTGGAGAGGGATGGGTGGTGCTAGGCGTGGGTGGTGCTGCGTTGTGGAGAGGGATGGGTGGTGGTAGGCGTGGTTGGTGCTGCGTTGTGGGGAGGGATGGGTGGTGGTAGGCGTGGGTGGTGCTGCTGCGTTGTGGGGGGGGATGGGTGGTGCTAGGCGTGGTTGGTGCTGCGTTGTGGAGAGGGGTGGGTGGTGCTAGGCGTGGGTGGTGCTGCGTTGTGGAGAGGGATGGGTGGTGCTTGGCGTGGGTGGTGCTGCGTTGTGGAGAGGGATGGGTGGTGCTAGGCGTGGGTGGTGCTGCGTTGTGGAGAGGGATGGGTGGTGCTAGGTGTGGGTGGTGCTGCGTTGTGGAGAGGGATGGGTGGTGGTAGGCGTGGGTGGTGCTGCGTTGTGGAGAGGGATGGGTGGTGCTAGGCGTGGGTGGTGCTGCGTTGTGGAGAGGGATGGGTGGTGCTAGGCGTGGGTGGTGCTGTGTTGTGGGGAGGGATGGGTGGTGGTAGGCGTGGGTGGTGCTGCGTTGTGGGGGGGGATGGGTGGTGCTAGGCGTGGTTGGTGCTGCGTTGTGGAGAGGAATGGGTGGTGCTAGGCGTGGGTGGTGCTGCGTTGTGGAGAGGGATGGGTGGTGGTAGGCGTGGTTGGTGCTGCGTTGTGGAGAGGGGTGGGTGGTGCTAGGCGTGGGTGGTGCTGCGTTGTGGAGAGGGATGGGTGGTGCTAGGCGTGGGTGGTGCTGCGTTGTGGAGAGGGATGGGTGGTGCTAGGCGTGGGTGGTGCTGCGTTGTGGAGAGGGATGGGTGGTGCTGCGTTGTGGAGAGGGATGGGTGGTGCTAGGCGTGGGTGGTGCTGCGTTGTGGAGAGGGATGGGTGGTGCTAGGTGTGGGTGGTGCTGCGTTGTGGAGAGGGATGGGTGGTGCTAGGCGTGGGTGGTGCTGTGTTGTGGGGAGGGATGGGTGGTGGTAGGCGTGGGTGGTGCTGCGTTGTGGGGGGGGATGGGTGGTGCTAGGCGTGGTTGGTGCTGCGTTGTGGAGAGGGATGGGTGGTGCTAGGCGTGGGTGGTGCTGCGTTGTGGAGAGGGATGGGTGGTGCTAGGCGTGGGTGGTGCTGCGTTGTGGAGAGGGATGGGTGGTGCTGCGTTGTGGAGAGGGATGGGTGGTGCTAGGCGTGGGTGGTGCTGCGTTGTGGAGAGGGATGGGTGGTGCT
Source organism: Rana temporaria (assembly GCF_905171775.1). Taxonomy (NCBI): domain Eukaryota; kingdom Metazoa; phylum Chordata; class Amphibia; order Anura; family Ranidae; genus Rana; species Rana temporaria. Next base: position 164,041,325 of record NC_053499.1, on the reverse strand, counting down.
AGGTGTGGGTGGTGCTGCGTTGTGGAGAGGGATGGGTGGTGCTAGGCGTGGGTGGTGCTGTGTTGTGGGGAGGGATGGGTGGTGGTAGGCGTGGGTGGTGCTGCGTTGTGGGGGGGGATGGGTGGTGCTAGGCGTGGTTGGTGCTGCGTTGTGGAGAGGGATGGGTGGTGCTAGGCGTGGGTGGTGCTGCGTTGTGGAGAGGGATGGGTGGTGGTAGGCGTGGGTGGTGCTGCGTTGTGGAGAGGGGTGGGTGGTGCTAGGCGTGGGTGGTGCTGCGTTGTGGAGAGGGGTGGGTGGTGCTAGGGGTGGGTGGTGCTGCGTTGTGGGGAGGGATGGGTGGTGCTGCGTTGTGGAGAGGGGTGGGTGGTGCTAGGCGTGGGTGGTGCTGCGTTGTGGAGAGGGGTGGGTGGTGGGTGCTGCGTTGTGGAGAGGGGTGGGTGGTGCTAGGCGTGGGTGGTGCTGCGTTGTGGAGAGGGGTGGGTGGTGCTGCGTTGTGGAGAGGGATGGGTGGTGCTGCGTTGTGGAGAGGGGTGGGTGGTGCTAGGCGTGGGTGGTGCTGCGTTGTGGAGAGGGGTGGGTGGTGCTAGGCGTGGGTGGTGCTGCGTTGTGTAGAGGGATTGGTGGTGCTGCGTTGTGGAGAGGGATGGGTGGTGGTAGGCGTGGGTGGTGCTGCGTTGTGGAGAGGGGTGGGTGGTGATGTGTTGTGGAGAGGGGTGGGTGGTGCTAGGCGTGGGTGGTGCTGCGTTGTGGAGAGGGATGGGTGGTGGTAGGCGTGGGTGGTGCTGCGTTGTGGAGAGGGATGGGTGGTGCTGCGTTGTGGAGAGGGATGGGTGGTGGTAGGCGTGGGTGGTGCTGCGTTGTGGAGAGGGATGGGTGGTGCTGCGTTGTGGAGAGGGATGGGTGGTGGTAGGCGTCGGTGGTGCTGCGTTGTGGAGAGGGATGGGTGGTGCTGCGTTGTGGAGAGGGGTGGGTGGTGCTGTGTTGTTGAGAGGGATGGGTGGTGCTAGGCGTGGGTGGTGCTGCGTTGTGGAGAGGGATGGGTGGTGCTAGGCGTGGGTGGTGCTGCGTTGTGGAGAGGGATGGGTGGTGCTAGGCGTGGGTGGTGCTGCGTTGTGGAGAGGGATGGGTGGTGCTGCGTTGTGGAGAGGGATGGGTGGTGCTAGGCGTGGGTGGTGCTGCGTTGTGGAGAGGGATGGGTGGTGCTGCGTTGTGGGGAGGGATGGGTGGTGCTAGGCGTGGGTGGTGCTGCGTTGTGGAGAGGGATGGGTGGTGGAGAGGGATGGGTGGTGGAGAGGGATGGGTGGTGCTGCGTTGTGGAGAGGGATGGGTGGTGGTAGGCGTGGGTGGTGCTGTGTTGTGGAGAGGGATGGGTGGTGCTAGGCGTGGGTGGTGCTGCGTTGTGGAGAGGGGTGGGTGGTGCTAGGCGTGGGTGGTGCTGCGTTGTGGAGAGGGGTGGGTGGTGCTGTGTTGTGGAGAGGGATGGGTGGTGCTAGGCGTGGGTGGTGCTGCGTTGTGGAGAGGGATGGGTGGTGCTAGGCGTGGGTGGTGCTGCGTTGTGGAGAGGGATGGGTGGTGCTAGGCGTGGGTGGTGCTGCGTTGTGGAGAGGGATGGGTGGTGCTGCGTTGTGGAGAGGGATGGGTGGTGCTAGGCGTGGGTGGTGCTGCGTTGTGGAGAGGGATGGGTGGTGCTAGGCGTGGGTGGTGCTGCGTTGTGGGGAGGGATGGGTGGTGCTAGGCGTGGGTGGTGCTGCGTTGTGGAGAGGGATGGGTGGTGGAGAGGGATGGGTGGTGCTGCGTTGTGGAGAGGGATGGGTGGTGGTAGGCGTAGGTGGTGCTGCGTTGTGGAGAGGGATGGGTGGTGGAGAGGGATGGGTGGTGCTGCGTTGTGGAGAGGGATGGGTGGTGGTAGGCGTGGGTGGTGCTGCGTTGTGGAGAGGGATGGGTGGTGCTAGGTGTGGGTGGTGCTGCGTTGTGGGGAGGGATGGGTGGTGCTGCGTTGTGGAGAGGGATGGGTGGTGCTAGGCGTGGGTGGTGCTGTGTTGTGGGGAGGGATGGGTGGTGGTAGGCGTGGGTGGTGCTGCGTTGTGGAGAGGGGTGGGTGGTGCTGCGTTGTGGGGGGGGATGGGTGGTGCTAGGCGTGGTTGGTGCTGCGTTGTGGAGAGGGGTGGGTGGTGCTAGGCGTGGGTGGTGCTGCGTTGTGGAGAGGGATGGGTGGTGCTTGGCGTGGGTGGTGCTGCGTTGTGGAGAGGGATGGGTGGTGCTAGGCGTGGGTGGTGCTGCGTTGTGGAGAGGGATGGGTGGTGCTAGGCGTGGGTGGTGCTGCGTTGTGGAGAGGGATGGGTGGTGGTAGGCGTGGTTGGTGCTGCGTTGTGGGGAGGGATGGGTGGTGGTAGGCGTGGGTGGTGCTGCTGCGTTGTGGGGGGGGATGGGTGGTGCTAGGCGTGGTTGGTGCTGCGTTGTGGAGAGGGGTGGGTGGTGCTAGGCGTGGGTGGTGCTGCGTTGTGGAGAGGAATGGGTGGTGCTTGGCGTGGGTGGTGCTGCGTTGTGGAGAGGGATGGGTGGTGCTAGGCGTGGGTGGTGCTGCGTTGTGGAGAGGGATGGGTGGTGCTAGGTGTGGGTGGTGCTGCGTTGTGGAGAGGGATGGGTGGTGGTAGGCGTGGGTGGTGCTGCGTTGTGGAGAGGGATGGGTGGTGCTAGGCGTGGGTGGTGCTGCGTTGTGGAGAGGGATGGGTGGTGCTAGGCGTGGGTGGTGCTGTGTTGTGGGGAGGGATGGGTGGTGGTAGGCGTGGGTGGTGCTGCGTTGTGGGGGGGGATGGGTGGTGCTAGGCGTGGTTGGTGCTGCGTTGTGGAGAGGAATGGGTGGTGCTAGGCGTGGGTGGTGCTGCGTTGTGGAGAGGGATGGGTGGTGGTAGGCGTGGTTGGTGCTGCGTTGTGGAGAGGGGTGGGTGGTGCTAGGCGTGGGTGGTGCTAGGCGTGGGTGGTGCTGCGTTGTGGAGAGGGATGGGTGGTGCTAGGCGTGGGTGGTGCTGCGTTGTGGAGAGGGATGGGTGGTGCTAGGCGTGGGTGGTGCTGCGTTGTGGAGAGGGATGGGTGGTGCTAGGTGTGGGTGGTGCTGCGTTGTGGAGAGGGATGGGTGGTGCTAGGCGTGGGTGGTGCTGTGTTGTGGGGAGGGATGGGTGGTGGTAGGCGTGGGTGGTGCTGCGTTGTGGGGGGGGGGATGGGTGGTGCTAGGCGTGGTTGGTGCTGCGTTGTGGAGAGGGATGGGTGGTGCTAGGCGTGGGTGGTGCTGCGTTGTGGAGAGGGATGGGTGGTGCTAGGCGTGGGTGGTGCTGCGTTGTGGAGAGGGATGGGTGGTGCTGCGTTGTGGAGAGGGATGGGTGGTGCTAGGCGTGGGTGGTGCTGCGTTGTGGAGAGGGATGGGTGGTGCTAGGTGTGGGTGGTGCTGCGTTGTGGAGAGGGATGGGTGGTGCTAGGCGTGGGTGGTGCTGTGTTGTGGGGAGGGATGGGTGGTGGTAGGCGTGGGTGGTGCTGCGTTGTGGGGGGGGATGGGTGGTGCTAGGCGTGGTTGGTGCTGCGTTGTGGAGAGGGATGGGTGGTGCTAGGCGTGGGTGGTGCTGCGTTGTGGAGAGGGATGGGTGGTGCTAGGCGTGGTTGGTGCTGCGTTGTGGAGAGGGGTGGGTGGTGCTAGGCGTGGGTGGTGCTGCGTTGTGGAGAGGGATGGGTGGTGCTTGGCGTGGGTGGTGCTGCGTTGTGGAGAGGGATGGGTGGTGCTAGGCGTGGGTGGTGCTGCGTTGTGGTAATGAAGATGATTGATTTGCAATGCATTGTGAAAATGAATGAGGATGAGCGTTACATTGTGAAGGGCGCAGTACAGTAGCACACAATTTTGGCAAATGACCCTCCATAAATGCTGGTATCTATCTGCATGCACCTGATAGGCTAGGTGCATGCTGATGAGATGACCAGCCAATCATTGAACAAGAGTGTAATACAAGCAGCCAGCAGGAAAGGAGGACATAGCCAGTGCTGGCCACGGTCGCCGCGCTTTGGACGGGGGCGGGATTCGGCGATGAACGTGTGTCTGCAAGGCAGCCTGAGAGGAAACCCGTCGGGGAAAACGTAGTTTGTGCGAGGCATCAAACTTGTGACTGGACTGCAGTTCTTTATTATTGCGCTCCTACTGCAGTATGAGTTCTATGGCATTGCTGCCTGCCGGGGGGGGGGGGGGGGATGGAAAGAGATCTGGTGATGTCACTACTGTGCTCCCCACTGTTCTCTTCACTGGAGGCTCTGACATGAGGAAGCAAAGCCCCGCCTCTACCAAGATGGCCGCCTCCATACAGACGCAGAGCAAGGCATAGGTCAAAACTGAGAAAATAAATTGGCAGCTGGAAGACGGCGGCCATATTGGTGCGTTGTGTGGGCGGAGCTTCCATGGTTGAGGTCTTGTGTTATTGGATGAGCTGTAGAGAAGGCGTATTTAGTGTCATGTTTGTGTTTTTCAGGATTACAGCATCGATGAGGAAGCGGCATTACAAGCGGCGCTCGCCCTCTCGCTGTCAGAGAACTGAAGATTCTTTTAGGCGCAAGTTTTCCCTTCTCGGTTTTGTCGCCACAGCCGAGGCTTGTACATTCCTTCCAAAACTAGCTAATCACTCCCCCAACACCCCTCCCCCATGCCTTTTTATTTTACTAGTGTTATTACTATTAGTAAGGTGGAATCTTTTAAGAATTACAAAAGAAAAAAAGGCCGGAGATGTCATAGAGTGCAATTGTGAAGGGAAAGGGGGCAGGGGCTGAACAATTCCTCCTTCATGTGTGCTACCGGGGATTCTAGTTCCAAAGTGTGCCGCTTTTATGTAATAGAATAAGGAACTCTGATGTACCTATAAAACACGCCTAGTGGGTAGGGCTTGGGGGGCGGGGGGGTAGTAGGGAGGATGACTAGGAGGGGGGCGGGAGGTAGCAGGGGGGCTGACGGGGCAGGAGGAAGTAGTGGCGATGACGGGGACGGGAGGTAGTAGGGGGGATGATGGGGCAGAAGGAAGTAGGGGGGATGACTGGGCGGGGGGGGTAGTAGGGGGATGACTGGGTGGAAGGTAGTAGGGGGTATGACTGGGCGGGGGGAAGTAGGGGGATGACGGGGCAGAAGGAAGTAGGGGGGATGACTGGGCGGGGGGTAGTAGGGGGATGACTGGGTGGAAGGTAGTAGGGGGGATGAATGGGCGGGGGGTAGTAGGGGGATGACGGGGCAGAAGGAAGTAGGGGGGATGACTGGGCGGGGGGGGTAGTAGGGGGATGACTGGGCGGAGGGGTAGTAGGGGGGTGGGGGTTTGTAGGAAGGGTGACGGGGGGGGGTAGTGGGGATGACGGGGTAGTAGGGGGGGTGATGGGGCGGGACGATGCGGTGGCTGATTAAATCAGTATGTAGGCCGCACTGCGGGAAGCCGAGGGGCGCACTGCGGGAAGCCGAGGGGCGCACTGCGGGGAGCCGAGGGGCGCACTGCGGGAAGCCGAGGAGCGCACTGCGAGGAGCCGAGGGGCGCACTGCGGGAAGCCGAGGGGCGCACTGCGGCAAGCCGAGGGGCGCACTGCGGCAAGCCGAGGGGCGCACTGCGGGGAGCCGAGGGGCGCACTGCGGGAAGCCGAGGGGCGCACTGCGGGAAGCCGAGGGGCGCACTGCGGGAAGCCGAGGGGCGCACTGCGGCGAGCCGAGGGGCGCACTGCGGCGAGCCGAGGGGCGCACTGGGGCAAGCCGAGGGGCGCACTGGGGCAAGCCGAGGGGCGCACTGCGGGGAGCCGAGGGGCGCACTGGAAGAACACTGACCGCCTTATTTAATGAAGTGCAATAACCCAGACAGACCAATCAGAACTCCCTTTCTAACCCTCCTAGTCGCCGTGTCTCCCGGGGGCAGCCATGTGGTAGATTTGGGGTTAGAGAAAGGACCTCTGGGGCCGTCCTCAGCATGTTGGGGTCCGATCGCCGCTCATTCATCCTGTAAATTCTGTAGTCACCTTAGTATTATTATTAGAATCTTTCCTGACTTGTCAGCCGTGCCAGACATTTCCAAGCCAAAGACAGAATCCTGACTGACAATAGGAATGTTTACAGACAGAAGAAGGCGGTGCTTGAAATGATAGAAACGTCACGTGGCTCCATTCATGTGGCATGAAAATCACACAAATAAGGCTGCCGGATAGAAGAATAGAATAGGACAGAATAGAAGAATAGAATAGGACAGGATTTGGTTCCTCGGATTCATTGACTAGAAAATAAATTCTGTGAAGATTCCACCTTGAAGCCGGGACGGTACGGCTGTGTTCAGATGGGGGACACAGGCAGCACAGGCTGCTGGTAATATACTTTAAGGCTACATGCACAGGGCAGCTTGTCCCGTCAGCATTGAATGGTGGTATTTTCAGGCCCCTAGGAGGAGGACCGGGGGGGGGGTGTTCAGCCCCTAGGAGGAGGACCGGGGGGGGGGGGGTGTTCAGCCCCTAGGAGGAGGATCGGGGGGGGGGTGTTCAGCCCCTAGGAGGAGGATCGGGGGGGGGGGGTGTTCAGCCCCCAGGAGGAGGATCGGGGGGGGGGTGTTCAGCCCCTAGGAGGAGGATCGGGGGGGGGGGTGTTCAGCCCCTAGGAGGAGGACCGGGGGGGGGTGTTCAGCCCCTAGGAGGAGGATCGGGGGGGTGTTCAGCCCCTAGGAGGAGGACCGGGGGGGGGGGGGGTGTTCAGCCCCTAGGAGGAGGACCAGGGGGGTGTTCAGCCCCTAGGAGGAGGACTGGGGGGGGGGTGTTCAGCCCCTAGGAGGAGGACCGGGGGGGGGGGTGTTCAGACCGGCCGCCGTGTATTTCAGTCATTGATCTGCACAAGCTTCAGGGCCCCTCCCCCGAGGCTCTGGGAAATCCCAGGATGTGAGGGTGTCAGCCCGCCGGTGTGCATGAAGTCCAACTAGGACCACATAAAGGTCCTGACATTTCCAACCATGGGTTCAGCATATAGCGCCCCCTTATGGTTACACTTGGTACTGCCGCTGCCCCCCTTTCATCTCTGGGCGATTCTCTGGTACTCGGATCTCATTGGAGCTTTGCAGGTGATTTCATATCCTGGGGTTGTGCTCATTGGGGGGAGAGAGAAATCTGGTGCAGCTCTGCATGGCAGCCAATCGGCTTCTGACTTCAATGAAGCTTTAATAATTAAAACCTGGAAGCTGATTGGTTACTATGCAGAGCTGCACTGGATTCTGCCCCCTCCAGTTATTAATCCCCCCCTCCCCCGTGTTGTCTGACCTTTACCCTCCCTTTTATATATCTTCATTGGATGCTATAATGACTTCCTTGTAGGCGGTACTATAATCTTACCCAATTCTGATTGGTTGCTGTGAGAAACGGCACATAGAGTGCTACACCATTGTTTACAAATCTCACAGGCGTTTCAAATTGTACGGCGTGCAAGTTTTTTATTATTATTATGGCTGCATTGCAGGGACATGTAGCCATTGCTAGAATCTTCTTCAAACAATGTTGGTTGCCTGTCTCCTGTACGGGGTGGGGCGTGCCCTGTACGGGTTCGGGGCGTGTCCTGTATGGGTGGGACGTGTCCTGTACGGGTTTGGGGCGTGTCCTGTACGGGTTTGGGGCGTGTCCTGTACAGGGTGGGACGTGTCCTGTACGGGTTTGGGTGTGTCCTGTTCGGGGCGTGTCCTGTATGGGTGGGGCATGCCCTGTACGGGTTTGGGGCGTGTCCTGTACAGGGTGGGACGTGTCCTGTAGGGGTTTGGGTGTGTCCTGTAAGGGGTCGGGCATCTCCTGTACAGGTGGGGCGTGCCCTGTACGGGTTTGGGGCGTGTCCTCTACAGGGTGGGACGTGTCCTGTACGGGTTCGGGGCGTGTCCTGTACAGGGTGGGACGTGTCCTGTACGGGTTTGGGGCGTGTCCTGTACAGGGTGGAACATGTCCTGTACGGGGTTGGGGCGTCTCCTGTACAGGTGGGGCGTGTCCTGTACAGGGTGGGACGTGTCCTGTACAGGGTGAGGCGTGTCCTGTACGGGGTCGGGCGTGTCCTGTACAGGTTTGGGTGTGTCCTGTACAGGGTAGGGCGTGTCCTGTACGGGGTCGGGGGTCTCCTGTACAGGGTGGGACGTGTCCTGTACGGGGTTGGGGCGTCTCCTGTACAGGTGGGGTGTGTCCTGTACGGGGTCGGGCGTGTCCTGTACAGGTTTGGGTGTGTCCTGTACAGGGTAGGGCGTGTCCTGTACGGGGTCGGGGGTCTCCTGTACAGGGTGGGACGTGTCCTGTACGGGGTTGGGGCGTCTCCTGTACAGGTGGGGCGTGTCCTGTACGGGGTCGGGCGTCTCCTGTACGAGTTTGGGTGTGTCCTGTAAGGGGTGGGGCGTGTCCTGCAGAGGGGAATGCAGCTCCTTGAAACGCGTCGGATTACCCTTCAGTCTTTTATATAATATCTGACCTGATCAGACACCGGTGCTAATTCCAATCTCCTCACCGATGGGGGTTCTCGGGGCTTCACGTTCTTTGGGCCTCGACATGTTCTGCTGGGCCCCCCATTTTTAGGGCCCGTCCATAACACGGGCTCCATGTTAGTATGGCACACAGCCAGGTAATTGGCATTTTTTAGGAGTTCAGCAAAGGCGGCCCACTTGTTTCTCTGTATATAGAGAACTTTGTGCTCCAATCAGGTTCTCTCTGGAAATGAAGATGGTATAAAGGGGGGGGAGGTTTGGTTTTCTGTAGACAACACAGACAGTTCTTATTTCAGACTCGGTGTATACGATGGGGGAGGAGTACAGAACCTGCACATGTGGAGAGCTGGGTGAAATCTGCTCAGAATCTCGGGTTCTCTCTACCTGTGCCGGTTCTTCCAGGTCCCCAATATCCTGCATTGCTGCTGCGCCCCCCAGAGGTGAAAGGTGGAACTTTTCTCATTTTTACTTCATTATTGTGAAGCTTTGCTATTTTCTCGTGTGATAAATTCCTCAGAGCGCAATGTCTGTGACAAGTCATTCAATCCACGCAAAGGAGGGAAGACTTTTATTTGGCTATTTTGTACTGCGCCGGGGGGGGGGGGGGTGTTCCACGCCGGGGGGGGAGTCCTTGGATTCTCCTCATTGGACAATGCGATCCGGGGCGGGAGACCTCGGATTCTCCTCATTGGAGGATGCGATTTGGGGCGGGAGACCTCGGATTCTCCTCATTGGAGGATGCGATTTGGGGCGGGAGACCTCGGATTCTCCTCATTGGACGATGCGATTTGGGGCGGGAGACCTCGGATTCTCCTCATTGAACGATGAGATCCGGGGCGGGAGACCTCGGATTCTCCTCATTGAACGATGAGATCCGGGGCGGGAGACCTTGGATTCTCCTCATTGGACGATGCGATTTGGGGCGGGAGACCTCGGATTCTCCTCATTGGACGATGAGATCCGGGGCGGGAGACCTCGGATTCTCCTCATTGGACGATGCGATCCGGGGCGGGAGACCTCGGATTCTCCTCATTGGACGATGAGATCCGGGGCGGGAGACCTCGGATTCTCCTCATTGGACGATGAGATCCGGGGCGGGAGACCTCGGATTCTCCTCATTGGACGATGCGATTTGGGGTGGGAGACCTCGGATTCTCCTCATTGGACGATGCGATTTGGGGTGGGAGACCTCGGATTCTCCTCATTGGACGATGCGATTTGGGGTGGGAGACCTCGGATTCTCCTCATTGGACGATACGATCCGGGGCGGGAGACCTCGGATTCTCCTCATTGGACGATGCGATCCGGGGCGGGAGACCTCGGATTCTCCTCATTGGACGATGCGATTTGGGGCGGGAGACCTCGGATTCTCCTCATTGGACGATGCGATTTGGGGCGGGAGACCTCGGATTCTCCTCATTGAACGATGAGATCCGGGGCGGGAGACCTCGGATTCTCCTCATTGAACGATGAGATCCGGGGCGGGAGACCTTGGATTCTCCTCATTGAACGATGAGATCCGAGGCGGGAGACCTCGGATTCTCCTCATTGGACGATGCGATCCGGGGCGGGAGACCTTGGATTCTCCTCATTGGACGATGCGATCCGGGGCGGGAGACCTCGGATTCTCCTCATTGGACGATGCGATTTGGGGCGGGAGACCTCGGATTCTCCTCATTGGACGATGAGATCCGGGGCGGGAGACCTCGGATTCTCCTCATTGAACGATGAGATCCGGGGCGGGAGACCTCAGATTCTCCTCATTGGACGATGCGATTTGGGGCGGGAGACCTCGGATTCTCCTCATTGGACGATGAGATCCGGGGCGGGAGACCTCGGATTCTCCTCATTGAACGATGAGATCCGGGGCGGGAGACCTCGGATTCTCCTCATTGGACGATGCGATCCGGGGCGGGAGACCTCGGATTCTCCTCATTGGACGATGAGATCCGGGGCGGGAGACCTCGGATTCTCCTCATTGGACGATGAGATCCGGGGCGGGAGACCTCGGATTCTCCTCATTGGACGATGAGATCCGGGGCGGGAGACCTCGGATTCTCCTCATTGGACGATGAGATCCGGGGCGGGAGACCTCGGATTCTCCTCATTGGACGATGAGATCCGGGGCGGGAGACCTCGGATTCTCCTCATTGGACGATGCGATTTGGGGTGGGAGACCTCGGATTCTCCTCATTGGACGATGCGATTTGGGGTGGGAGACCTCGGATTCTCCTCATTGGACGATGCGATTTGGGGTGGGAGACCTCGGATTCTCCTCATTGGACGATACGATCCGGGGCGGGAGACCTCGGATTCTCCTCATTGGACGATGCGATCCGGGGCGGGAGACCTCGGATTCTCCTCATTGGACGATGCGATTTGGGGCGGGAGACCTCGGATTCTCCTCATTGGACGATGCGATTTGGGGCGGGAGACCTCGGATTCTCCTCATTGGACGATGCGATCTGGGGCGGGAGACCTCGGATTCTCCTCATTGGACGATGCGATTCGGGGCGGGAGACCTCGGATTCTCCTCATTGAACGATGAGATCCGGGGCGGGAGACCTTGGATTCTCCTCATTGAACGATGAGATCCGGGGCGGGAGACCTCGGATTCTCCTCATTGGACGATGCGATCCGGGGCGGGAGACCTTGGATTCTCCTCATTGGACGATGCGATCCGGGGCGGGAGACCTCGGATTCTCCTCATTGGACGATGCGATTTGGGGCGGGAGACCTCGGATTCTCCTCATTGGACGATGCGATCCGGGGCGGGAGACCTCAGATTCTCCTCATTGGACGATGAGATCCGGGGCGGGAGACCTCAGATTCTCCTCATTGGACGATGCGATTCGGGGCGGGAGACCTCGGATTCTCCTCATTGGACGATGCGATTCGGGGCGGGAGACCTCGGATTCTCCTCATTGGACGATGAGATCCGGGGCGGGAGACCTCAGATTCTCCTCATTGGACGATGAGATCTGAGAGTCTGGAGAGGTCAGACAATTAAAGGAAAAAGCTCGGAGTCGCTCGGAGGGACATTCAGTATTTTTATTTATATTTATATTTCGGAGGGTTTTGCGGGTCTTTGGGGTTCCGGTTTTGGTACCAATGTAGATGAGGGAAGTGTGCGGTGCGGTGAAGTCCGTTCTCAATGGCCGCCGTCCGCTCAGACGGGTCACTTCTCCGTCTCTCATTTACGGAGCAATTGTTTGTTTGGTTTTTACTTTTTTTTATATTTGCATTCTTTATTTTATGTTTTTTATTGTAGGTTGTGATTTTAGCTGCATGTTTCCTCACCGTTCCCAGCCCCGGGTTCCAGAATCTGGGGCCCGGCCCCCGCCCCGGGTTGCAGCGTCTGGGGCCCGCCCCGGGTTGCAGCGCTTAGGGCCCAGCCCCCCCCCCCCCCCGGGTTGCAGCACTTGGGGCCCGGCCCCCGCCCCGGGTTGCAGTGTCTGGGGTCCGGGTTCCAGAATCTGGGGCCCGGCCCCCGCCCCAGGTTGCAGTGTCTGGGGTCCGGGTTGCAGCGTCTGGGGCCCGCTCCCCGCCCCGGGTTGCAGCGTCTGGGGCCCGCCCCGGGTTGCAGCGTCTGGGGCCCGCCCCGGGTTGCAGCGTCTGGGGCCCGGCCCCTGCCCCGGGTTGCAGCGTTTGGGGCCCGGGTTCCAGAATCTGGGGCCCGGCCCCCGCCCTCGGGTTGCAGTGTCTGGGGCCCGGCCCCCGCCCCGAGTTGCAGTGTCTGGGGCCCGGGTTCCAGAATCTGGGGCCCGGCCCCCGGGTTGCAGAGTGGGGTGTGCTGGGCTCGGTATATTCTGTGCCGGATACGCACAACTCGCAAACAAAGGCTTCACTCATCTGAAAAGTTTCCCAATCATTTCTTTTTATTTCTTGAAGGATGTGGAGATCCAGAAGAATCTTTTCATTATGTGAATGTCGCTCTGCAGCCCGTCTCTCTTTATTATTAGATGTGGAGGGGGGAGGGGGGAAGGGTTAATTCCGTGGTAAAGCCGTGGAGGGCGGGGGAAGGGTTAATTCCGTGGTAAAGCCGTGGAGGGCGGGGGAAGGGTTAATTCCGTGGTAAAGCCGTGGAGGGCGGGGGAAGGGTTAATTCCGTGGTAAAGCCGTGGAGGGCGGGGGAAGGGTTAATTCCGTGGTAAAGCCGTGGAGGGAGGGGGAAGGGTTAATTCCGTGGTAAAGCCGTGGAGGGGTGGGAGGGGTTAATTCCGTGGTAAAGCCGTGGAGGGCGGGGGAAGGGTTAATTCCGTGGTAAAGCCGTGGAGGGCGGTGGAAGGGTTAATTCCGTGGTAAAGCCGTGGAGGGGGGGGGAGGGTTAATTCCGTGGTAAAGCCGTGGAGGGCGGGGGAAGGGTTAATTCCGTGGTAAAGCCGTGGAGGGCGGGGGAAGGGTTAATTCCATGGTAAAGCCGTGGAGGGTGGGGGAAGGGTTAATTCCGTGGTAAAGCCGTGGAGGGGGGGAGGGTTAATTCCGTGGTAAAGCCGTGGAGGGCGGGGGGAGGGTTAATTCCGTGGTAAAGCCGTGGAGGGTGGGGGAAGGGTTAATTCCGTGGTAAAGCCGTGGAGGGCGGGGGGAGGGTTAATTCCGTGGTAAAGCCGTGGAGGGCGGGGGGAGGGTTAATTCCGTGGTAAAGCCGTGGAGGGCGGGGGAAGGGTTAATTCCGTGGTAAAGCCGTGGAGGGTGGGGGAAGGGTTAATTCCGTGGTAAAGCCGTGGAGGGGGGGAGGGTTAATTCCGTGGTAAAGCCGTGGAGGGCGGGGGGAGGGTTAATTCCGTGGTAAAGCCGTGGAGGGTGGGGGAAGGGTTAATTCCGTGGTAAAGCCGTGGAGGGCGGGGGAAGGGTTAATTCCGTGGTAAAGCCGTGGAGGGGGGGAGGGTTAATTCCGTGGTAAAGCCGTGGAGGGCGGGGGGAGGGTTAATTCCGTGGTAAAGCCGTGGAGGGTGGGGGAAGGGTTAATTCCGTGGTAAAGCCGTGGAGGGGGGGGAGGGTTAATTCCGTGGTAAAGCCGTGGAGGGGGGGAGGGTTAATTCCGTGGTAAAGCCGTGGAGGGCGGGGGGAGGGTTAATTCCGTGGTAAAGCCGTGGAGGGCGGGGGAAGGGTTAATTCCGTGGTAAAGCCGTGAAGGGGGGGGGTGGGTTAATTCCGTGGTAAAGCCGTGGAGGGCGGGGGGAGGGTTAATTCCGTGGTAAAGCCGTGGAGGGTGGGGGAAGGGTTAATTCCGTGGTAAAGCCGTGGAGGGCGGGGGGAAGGGTTAATTCCGTGGTAAAGCCGTGGAGGGGGGAGGGTTAATTCCGTGGTAAAGCCGTGGAGGGCGGGGGGGAGGGTTAATTCCGTGGTAAAGCCGTGGAGGGTGGGGGAAGGGTTAATTCCGTGGTAAAGCCGTGAAGGGGGGGGAGGGTTAATTCCGTGGTAAAGCCGTGAAGGGGGGGGGGAGGGTTAATTCCGTGGTAAAGCCGTGGAGGGGGGGAGGGTTAATTCCGTGGTAAAGCCGTGGAGGGGGGGAGGGTTAATTCCGTGGTAAAGCCGTGGAGGGCGGGGGGAGGGTTAATTCCGTGGTAAAGCCGTGGAGGGCGGGGGAAGGGTTAATTCCGTGGTAAAGCCGTGGAGGGGGGGGAGGGTTAATTCCGCGGTAAAGCCGTGGAGGGCGGGGGAAGGGTTAATTCCGTGGTAAAGCCGTGAAGGGGGGGGGAGGGTTAATTCCGCGGTAAAGCCCAAGTGAAGTTGCCGTTTGGCTGAATTGCGGAGGATGAAATGCGTTGGAAAGATTTGGTTTCTTTCAGAAATGAGTAGAAGAGTCTGTCCCCGGCCAGCATGCTGCAGAGAAACAGCGGTCTCTCTGCTGAGGGACACAAATAATTCTTTGATTGGCTAAGCGTTTTGCTCCCTGCTGATTGGAGAGCTCTAGTTCTGACTTGCCATTGGGCATCTTGGACCTCTGCAGAGAAACCAATGTTTCCGCACAGCCACCGCTTTGGTGGTAAAAGCGCAGAGCTGCCTCTATTTGCCATCCGTGTCAGCCGCTCATTTTACGTTTTTATCTCTCAAAATGTGTATATCACGGGTTCACTTTAATCCCAGCCCCTCCCCCCTGGGAGGCGGGGACATGTGATGTCACATCAATGGCTGGACATTGGGAGGCGGGGACATGTGATGTCACATCAATGGCTGGACATTGGGAGGCGGGGACATGTGACGTCACATCAATGGCTGGACATTGGGAGGCGGGGGACATGTGACGTCACATCAATGGCTGGACATTGGGAGGCGGGGACATGTGACGTCACATCAATGGCTGGACATTGGGAGGCGGGGACATGTGACGTCACATCAATGGCTGGACATTGGGAGGCGGGGACATGTGATGTCACATCAATGGCTGGACATTGGGAGGCGGGGACATGTGACGTCACATCAATGGCTGGACATTGGGAGGCGGGGACATGTGACGTCACATCAATGGCTGGACATTGGGAGGCGGGGACATGTGACGTCACATCAATGGCTGGACATTGGGAGGCGGGGACATGTGACGTCACATCAATGGCTGGACATTGGGAGGCGGGGACATGTGACGTCACATCAATGGCTGGACATTGGGAGGCGGGACATGTGATGTCACATCAATGGCTGGACATTGGGAGGCGGGGACATGTGATGTCACATCAATGGCTGGACATTGGGAGGCGGGGACATGTGATGTCACATCAATGGCTGGACATTGGGAGGCGGGGACATGTGATGTCACATCAATGGCTGGACATTGGGAGGCGGGGACATGTGACGTCACATCAATGGCTGGACATTGGGAGGCGGGGACATGTGACGTCACATCAATGGCTGGACATTGGGAGGCGGGACATGTGACGTCACATCAATGGCTGGACATTGGGAGGCGGGGACATGTGACGTCACATCAATGGCTGGACATTGGGAGGCGGGACATGTGACGTCACATCAATGGCTGGACATTGGGAGGCGGGGACATGTGACGTCACATCAATGGCTGGACATTGGGAGGCGGGGACATGTGATGTCACATCAATGGCTGGACATTGGGAGGCGGGGACATGTGACGTCACATCAATGGCTGGACATTGGGAGGCGGGGACATGTGACGTCACATCAATGGCTGGACATTGGGAGGCGGGACATGTGATGTCACATCAATGGCTGGACATTGGGAGGC
Source organism: Rana temporaria (assembly GCF_905171775.1). Taxonomy (NCBI): domain Eukaryota; kingdom Metazoa; phylum Chordata; class Amphibia; order Anura; family Ranidae; genus Rana; species Rana temporaria. The sequence goes on along the minus strand of NC_053499.1, from coordinate 164,025,647 downwards.
GGGGACATGTGACGTCACATCAATGGCTGGACATTGGGAGGCGGGGACATGTGATGTCACATCAATGGCTGGACATTGGGAGGCGGGGACATGTGATGTCACATCAATGGCTGGACATTGGGAGGCGGGGACATGTGACGTCACATCAATGGCTGGACATTGGGAGGCGGGGACATGTGACGTCACATCAATGGCTGGACATTGGGAGGCGGGACATGTGACGTCACATCAATGGCTGGACATTGGGAGGCGGGGACATGTGACGTCACATCAATGGCTGGACATTGGGAGGCGGGACATGTGACGTCACATCAATGGCTGGACATTGGGAGGCGGGGACATGTGACGTCACATCAATGGCTGGACATTGGGAGGCGGGGACATGTGATGTCACATCAATGGCTGGACATTGGGAGGCGGGGACATGTGACGTCACATCAATGGCTGGACATTGGGAGGCGGGGACATGTGACGTCACATCAATGGCTGGACATTGGGAGGCGGGACATGTGATGTCACATCAATGGCTGGACATTGGGAGGCGGGGACATGTGACGTCACATCAATGGCTGGACATTGGGAGGCGGGGACATGTGATGTCAGATCAATGGCTGGACATTGGGAGGCGGGACATGTGATGTCACATCAATGGCTGGACATTGGGAGGCGGGGACATGTGATGTCACATCAATGGCTGGACATTGGGAGGCGGGGACATGTGACGTCACATCAATGGCTGGACATTGGGAGGCGGGGACATGTGACGTCACATCAATGGCTGGACATTGGGAGGCGGGGACATGTGACGTCACATCAATGGCTGGACATTGGGAGGCGGGGACATGTGATGTCACATCAATGGCTGGACATTGGGAGGCGGGACATGTGACGTCACATCAATGGCTGGACATTGGGAGGCGGGGACATGTGACGTCACATCAATGGCTGGACATTGGGAGGCGGGGACATGTGATGTCACATCAATGGCTGGACATTGGGAGGCGGGGACATGTGACGTCACATCAATGGCTGGACATTGGGAGGCGGGGACATGTGACGTCACATCAATGGCTGGACATTGGGAGGCGGGGACATGTGACGTCACATCAATGGCTGGACATTGGGAGGCGGGGACATGTGACGTCACATCAATGGCTGGAGATTGGGAGGCGGGACATGTGACGTCACATCAATGGCTGGACATTGGGAGGCGGGACATGTGATGTCACATCAATGGCTGGACATTGGGAGGCGGGGACATGTGACGTCACATCAATGGCTGGACATTGGGAGGCGGGGACATGTGATGTCACATCAATGGCTGGACATTGGGAGGCGGGGACATGTGACGTCACATCAATGGCTGGACATTGGGAGGCGGGGACATGTGACGTCACATCAATGGCTGGACATTGGAAGGCGGGACATGTGACGTCACATCAATGGCTGGACATTGGGAGGCGGGACATGTGACGTCACATCAATGGCTGGACATTGGGAGGCGGGGACATGTGATGTCACATCAATGGCTGGACATTGGGAGGCGGGGACATGTGACGTCACATCAATGGCTGGACATTGGGAGGCGGGGACATGTGATGTCACATCAATGGCTGGACATTGGGAGGCGGGGACATGTGATGTCACATCAATGGCTGGACATTGGGAGGCGGGACATGTGACGTCACATCAATGGCTGGACATTGGGAGGCGGGACATGTGACGTCACATCAATGGCTGGACATTGGGAGGCGGGGACTTGTGATGTCACATCAATGGCTGGACATTGGGAGGCGGGGACATGTGATGTCACATCAATGGCTGGACATTGGGAGGCGGGACATGTGACGTCACATCAATGGCTGGACATTGGGAGGCGGGGACATGTGACGTCACATCAATGGCTGGACATTGGGAGGCGGGGACATGTGATGTCACATCAATGGCTGGACATTGGGAGGCGGGGACATGTGATGTCACATCAATGGCTGGACATTGGGAGGCGGGACATGTGACGTCACATCAATGGCTGGACATTGGGAGGCGGGACATGTGACGTCACATCAATGGCTGGACATTGGGAGGCGGGGACTTGTGATGTCACATCAATGGCTGGACATTGGGAGGCGGGGACATGTGATGTCACATCAATGGCTGGACATTGGGAGGCGGGACATGTGACGTCACATCAATGGCTGGACATTGGGAGGCGGGGACATGTGACGTCACATCAATGGCTGGACATTGGGAGGCGGGGACATGTGATGTCACACTGAGGGGCTGTATTTGTGAATGGAGGAGGATCGCTGTACATTGATTTCTGATGTAACCAAAAGTGTTGATTCCCAGGACAAGCAATGCGAAGCCCGACTATTCTATTGTACCGGATCCTGGTGGGCGGGGCGGGGGCGGGGCACAGATGGGTCCCTGTTACCCACATAGGTCACTTTAATGCCCCCGATATTGTATGAGAATAT